>NC_056729.1:1751381808-1751471808 GCF_019279795.1 Protopterus annectens
GTTAACAGACAAGACAAACAAAACACATATAGGGGCAGTATATGACACGTGGGGGTAAACACCTTGATGGGGAGGTGTGTTGAGATATTGGATGCCCCCAAGCCCCCTAGTAGTAACAGTAGGACTGAGGTCCCCACCCATGGGCAGTCACCACTGCACCTTCACAGCCCTGGAGGTGGCTGTGCTGGGGGCTGAGCCGCAGAGCCAGCCTGACTCTCTAATTGTGACACGCGGCCCTCAAGCTGGCATAGAAGATCACCAAACTGCTCGCTTGATCGCTCTACGCACCACAACCCCGACCTGGCGATGGGTGACACATGCCTGTCCATGTTTATTCCCGAGGGGGTGAGCCCCATTCCCTGAGGCGGTTCCACCCGAAGGTGGTGCAGGACCAACAGACAGGGAGGTGTGGGGTTGGACTCCAGACATGCTGGTGCCCGATGCCTCGGCTAGCTGAGGTGGAACAGGTGGGTCAGCTGGGACTGGCCTTCCCAAGCGTGCTACAGTGTTTAGATTTCAACATCATATATGGGTTAGTAATGGTCAATACATTCCAGGGTTGGGTGATACACCATGCATAGATATTACCATTAACACTGACACCAGATATGGAACAGATGCATAGCAAACAGAACACATACATATATGGGACCACAGTAGTAATAAGAACAGCATGCAGGTATGTTGATTGCACCATGCCAACTATGTTGGAATAATTCAATATGGCACATGCATGGGAACCATTAAAATATTTATGAAACATTTGGCCATTTTTAGTGTCAGTACATATCAGTCGGGGTGGGTATGTTGATCATTGTTGGAGATAAGGTGGGGGAGAGAAAGATGTCAATTAACAAGGAGTATATTCTTTTACTCAACATTACTTTCCTAGTCAGTGCTGTTATCTGTATCTTACATGTCTTACTAAACTGCCCTTAGACCTATACTGGACAATGATATGGTTGTCAACATCATTACACATGAACCGATTTTACCTGCAGTATACACCTCTTACCTGGTATTCCTGTGGAGGGAATGTTTGTTAACACTAACTAACTGTTTGTACACATAAACCCAGATTTCGTATTGATTGTTTGCACTATGCTATCCAACTCTTTCTGCACAGACTCTGGCTATGTGTTGACCACATGCTGTTGTGCCTGGACATCTCTAGAATATTTCCCTCTTCCACCTTTAGTGACCTGACACACACATATACATGCTTTCCTACACGGTTATATTATGTAGCACAGTGTGAGTGACAGTGACCAGGGATACTTTATTATTCGGAGTAACTGCAACACTCACAATCCCCTACAATACCAAGGTGGACAGTACCAGTACAGCTTATATTGGTCTGTATTTCTCAGCACATTGTTTGTATCCAACATACCTGTGGGAGCAATGTTTGTTAGCACTACCTGCCTGTTGACACACAAAGTTCCTGATTACACATTAGTATTCTCCACATACAGCTCACTCTGTTACTGTACACACTCTGGTCAGAGCTTGATGACATGGGAGTGTAGATAGGACATACTTGCAATATTACTCACCTAATGGTTTCTGGGGTTGCTACAGTGACAGGTGTGTTCTCATGATGGTTGACAATCACTTGTATTCCTTGTTTGCTGGCTACACATCTGGGATCATCCCACAGACTTACCAGGGGGAAAGGCAGCAGATTTGGGCACATATACTGGACATTCTGGCCTCATGTGTACAGTTTGGGGTTATGAATCTGTATGCAGTCAAATTCCACTCCCATGATTCAGATCATGGCTGTGTCTGCTACAACTTAAACACTGTCCATCGCAGTTGTGTCTGCTATATTGATATTGCTGCATATCTCCAATCTGCTTTCTGTCTTATTAATCCCCTGTGTGTATGCATTCTTACCTTGTATAATAACACTCGTATACAGATTTCCTACACAGTTATGTGTTGTAGGACTGTGTGAGCGACAGTGATGTGTAACACCTCGTTATTCACAGTAACTGCAAATCATTCTTGTATTTCTGGGCACCATGTTTGTATCTGAATAACCTGTGGGAGGAATGTTTATTAGCACTACCTGAATGTTCCCACACAGTACCAGGTTCCACATTACTATTATGCACATACATCTCACTCTGTTACTGTACACACTCTGACCACAGCTTAACAAGTTGGGGTGTAAATGGGACATACATGGCTTCTTAGTCACATAAGGTATTGGGGAGTTGCTAGTGTGCCAGATGTTTGTCATAAATGTGCATCAATCAGTTGTATTTCCTGTTTGCTGCCTACATGTCTGGGATCATCCCACTGCTTTCCCAGGGGGACATGTTGATAGGCAGCAGATATGGGCCACTTTAATAGACATTCTGGACATATCTGTGCAGTTGTGGGGTATGCTTCTGTATGCAGACTGCTACCACTGGCAGGATTCGAACCGTGGCTATGTGTGCCAAATAAAACAACAGTTCACATCTCAGTTACATGTGCTATTCGTTTTTTGTTGTCTGCATTTTTCCTGTTTACTGTCTATGTTTCTTTCAGTTGTACTAAATGGCCTCTGGGGATTACACCTGTCATATACAGGCATTCCTACACATTCGATTTATGGTGCATGGTGTGGGCAACAGTACTTAATACAACAATACTATTACATGATTGCAAATCTACATTACCATATGGTACCAGAATATAGATATACAGTCCAGTAGCTGGACCTGTTTTGTCAGGGTATTACACTTTTATTGCCATACTAACAATATGAGACTATTCCTGCCATATTCTCTAGTGTATGCAGTACTTGCCTTGAACAATACAGGTTTTATACTAGCAATTACTTTACTACTACTTTTATTGTTATTTCCTATGACAGTAAAAACATGAGTATTACTGACCTGCCTACTGTCGCAACCACACCAGGCGGCTGATGTGGGCCTCCTGGTTCACGGCCCACTCCATTGCAGCTGTGGGGGACATAAGAGGAATATTTAGCCGTACCTATCCATGATATACCTGAGCTGACTATTCCTGCCATATTCTCTGGTGTATGCCATAATTGCCTTGAACAATACAGGTTTTATACTAGCAATTACTTCACTACTTCTTTTATTACTTCCTATGTCAGTAAAAGCATGAGTATTACTGACCTGCCTCGTGTCGCAACTGCACCAGGCGGCTGATGTGGGCCTCCTGGTTCACGGCCCACTCCACTGCAGCTGTGGAGGACATAAGAGGAATATTTAGCCGTACCTATCCATGATATACCTGAGCTGACAATTACTACACACATACTGGGGTGATACTTACATACGACTGGTACATCTCCTGCCACTCTAGCCTCTTACAGCCACTCCTCCAAGAGGTCCCCCTTATGCCGCTACAGGTCAGCATAGTGGTGCCTGACCTGCTCACCAGTTTGGGGTATGCCAGTGGCACTGGTGAGGTCGCGGGCGAGATGGTCCCAGGCCTCTGCCTTATATTGGGAGCCCTGGTACTGGCCCTGCAGCAGTCTCTGTGCATGGTCTTTAACTAGGAGTCAGCCATGACCTTGGACTCCTGGATGCACCAGTGCTGCACCAGGAAGCACTCCTTCTTCCCTTACTGCCATAGTGCCTGAAAGGGGAAGCCACAACCAGTTATGAGCTGTATTCCCACCTCTTGGGTTTAAGTAGGACCGATTTCAAACACTTTTACGTGATTGGATGGCTTTGAAAAGGCTAAGCTATGGGCACATCTGCTTACCTAAGGTTGGCACTGCTTAAGGAGGTATACCACTGGGCAGATTGAATTGGCTCCCCTACACATTGCTTACACTTACTAAGTTGAGCTGTGCTGCGGTTAGCATTGCTTAATAGTTAATTAGCACTATATTTGCCTTTTGGCTGTGATTTATTATTCATTACAGATTATACATGTGTCTGGTATCAGTGATTCATATGTACATGCACTGTATGGGGACCTGGGGACTTCTACACTTTATTACAATAACACCTCAAAACTACGCTTACTGCAGTACTCCAGTTCACATATTTATGTTCTGTGGTAGGTTATACAATATCACACTGTACATAGATTCAGTTCACATGCTTGATTTGATTTTAATGTGGTGAGGATTAGTTTGCAGACACCTCATTTATATGTATTGCTATGATGGCTTAGTGGTTAACTACTGTGGTTTGCAGGGTCCTAAGTTCAAGACTTGCAAAAGCTGTTTATTTTGTTGCTGGGCACAACACGGGCTGTTGGATACAGAGTGATTAAGGCACTTTAAAGCAGTTGTAGGTCAGTGTGCATGGGTTTACATGGAGCTAAGCACTGCTTACTTCTGATTACAGTTTCTTACACTCACTTAGCTTCTACTTTGCTTAATCTCAGTAGGCAATGCTTACCCTCATGCAAACGCACTTAAACATGCTTACTATTTCTTATATATGCTTACTACTGCTTATTTGCACTTAAACCTGCTTACTAGTGTCTTATTCATTATGACACTAACACTTCACATGTGCATTTAATGAAGTACTCCAGTTCACATTTAAATGTTATTTAGTAGGTTATATAGCAAAAAAAACTAAAGAAATATTCATATACAGATTTCACATGGAAAATGGTATGTGCTGCAGTGGGAATTGAACTGGGAATACCTGCTCATTAGGCGGATGCTCTGACCACTACACTATTGCTGTGCTGCTTCATTTAAATATGTCTTCCTTGTTATCCTCTTCAGCCTTTTAAGCTGCTTTAATCGTAGCTAAGCAATGGGCACACCCGCGCACCAACGGTTAGCTGTACTCGGAGTTTAAAAACAAAATAAAGGGGTTTGTTCTTTTTATTTTTATGTCCTGTTGCTGTTGTACACATGGAGGACTGTTGGTGGGGATATGCGGACACCTATGAGCGGTCTCTCTCATTAATTTACACTTTCTGCAGTCTTTCATTGCAGGGGCATGTATATTGTGAGAGCTCTGCTCTCAGACACACCCCCTGAACTCGTCCACGCTCCATGTAGGATTTGAAGCTCAGGCAGCGTACCTTCATTAATATGCATGGCGTGCTGCCATCCTCCTCCTAAACTGCCACTTTCGTGCAGGACTAGATTAGTCCTGCACAGAAGATTAGTAAATTCGGGGGCTTGTTTTTCATCCGGGAGGTTCTGAAATGTAGCCAAGCAAACCTACTTGACACAGTACCAGTGTCTGCAGCCCTGGAAGAAATATCAACTGTGTCATACACACACTGTAAACAATGAGTATTGAACTGTGCAATAGATGAAACTAAATTATTTAAAGCATATGGTTTATAAACAAGAGGAAACTGCAGATAAAACATTCCTCATACTTTCACAATTAACCAGAATAAACTTTGCCTGACAAACCAAAATTCTGAACAGAAAGCTGCAAAAGAATATACTTTTCTTCCTATACTCATCTTCCCACCCTTGGCAAAAATAGTAGGATTGGAATAAACCAAATATTTAGCAAAAGTAGGATTAAGTACATCTATAGCTGCAGGGTCAGGTTTGGGATAAGTGCATAAAGACTTAAAAGACTGAGGGACTTTATACATTCTATCTGCCTATTTAGGTATAGCAGGCTGACTATCAAGAAAACTGCATTAAGTGACACACACATCCTCCAAAGCTGATAGAACTAGATGAATGGGTGAAGGTTCTGGAAATTCCTACTGCAACAGTTCATAGTATTTTCTAAGAGACTGAGAAACCTCCTACTGAAAACACTGGCAAATTCTGGAAACAGTCTCAAACAAAGAGAAAGCCACAAATGAAGAATCAGAAACTCAGCACTCCTCTGAGTCTGAATCAGAAATGTGAAGATAAAACCCTGTATCTCTCCATTCATCTTCCTGTCCAGATTCAGAATCTTAAATATCTTCAGGAAAGGAGGTATCCCTCTTTCTTTTACTAGAAACTGCCTTATGAGAAGGATCAAGAGCCTGAATTAAACTATCATCCAGACCCAGTAAACCACTCCTGTCTAAGGAAATTTGAGAAAGAATAGATACACATTTAGTTTTCTGTTTCTTTTTGACAAGAAAAATGGGGCATGAAGTGTTAATAGCAGCAGCAGTTCTCTAGGGATGGGCACAGCATTCTCACCAAGTATGAAAGTCTTCCCTGTTCACACTCCCAGGACCAACAAGGGTGTATCTTCCTTGCCCACTGAGGGGACCTCAACATCCATAGAGGACATGGCTAATACCAGGTCCATAGTGCCTGTAAGTGCTACACCAGAGGGATATGGGGCAAAGGATGAGTGGTCTGAGAAAGTAGCTTTAGCCATAGCAGAGTCATCTACCTGCGGCAAATTGCTAGCCTGTTGTGGTGGCAAAGGCTGTTTCTGTTGCATGATCAAGCCAAAAATAATGCCTCTTTCCCTGGGAAACAAGTGGTATAAGCCAGTAAGAATTTAAAGTGGTTAAAAGTCACTTTTTTCACAAAACACAGTAAAAAGCACTTTAAAATATTTTGCCAGCCCCATAAAGTACAATTAGCACAGTTTCTCCACAGAAAAAAACGATCTCAACTATTTTAAACAACATTTTAGCTGACAGGAAAAAGTGTGCTCCTGTTTAAAACTATAGTTAGGTCCCATGACAGTCCAATGAAACAGAAACTCCTAGCTTAAAAATAACTTTCCTACAAAATCCCGCAGAGGAGGGCTGTCTTCAGTGGCAGGAAAGTTCTGTCTTTTTTGTCAGCTCAGCTCAAGCTGACTAATGGTTTGGGTGCATGGAACATGCCCTGAAGCTTTGGAAGCTGACTGGCTATCTAACTAAGGCCACTGCAACAGTGATCACTAAAATGAACACCATAGGTTCGAGTTTTTTTTGCAAATGGAAAATGAACGTCTGATTAAACTGGTTCAACATACAGGGTTAAAAATACTTGTTGAGAAGGACACCAACAAATTGTCATCATCACCATCATCATCAATCCCCTTTTCCCATTTTTCTACATACGGTTGTACATATGGTTAAGGTGTTGCCTCAACTGTCGGCATCTCTCTCAATTTAATTCCACTCTCCTACCTTCTTCAACAATCAGTCTGACTGTCCCAGGTCTTCGATCACATAATCCCTCCAGCTCTTTACTGGACATCTTTGGTTCCTATGGTCTTCTTCCTGCCAGTCTTAGATTTTCTCACTGGACTGTCTCCTGCTTTCCACATATGTGCCCAAAACACTATTATAGAAGTCTATTCTCTTTAGTCTGCTGTACAATTGAAGCTTCTTGGATTTCTGCTCTGATGTCCTCATTTCTGCATTTGTCTCACAATGTGCATCTTAAGTCCAATCTCATGAATTTCATCTCCATCACCTCCACCTTCCTCAACCACTCTGCCTTCAATATCCAAATTTCTGTACCATACAGTAGTACTTACTGCACCCCAGTTTTGTACATTTGTATGGGTCTATATCACAAGGTTGAACTATAATAAGTCCGAACATTGTAAAATTGAACCCAAAAGTCAGAAAACCAAAAATAGTGAAGCCACGGCACATCGATTTTTTTCCCAGGGAAGCCGTCTTTGGGGCTTTGCTATTTCCTCCACTGTGGTGCGATCCCAGAGTTGGTATATTTAAGTAGGGAAGTGTGGGGGGGGCACAGCCCCCACATTGGGGGGTGTGGGGGAGAAGCCTCCCACTTTAGTTTAAGTTTAAAGTTTAAGTTTTTTTTGTCACGGAACAGCGATTTTTTTCCCTGGGGAAAAAACTTGCTTTTCTGTGTGTTTGTTGTTTTTGGTATTCGCACTTTTGGGTTCGATATTACAATGTTCGGACTTGTTATAGTTCAACGTTGTGATAGACCCCATTTGTACACCTTACTTTTCAGATTTTTTGGCACTCTTCTGCCACACACTGTCCCAGTTGACTGTAGCCCTCAGATTCTAGCTCTGACCTCCTCATTCAGACTTCCCTTCTCCTCAACCACCCCTCCCAGATACCAGTAAGCTGCAAACCTGTTCCAGCATTTCCTCTTGTATCTCATATCTCAGCTTCATCTGTTTTCCTTCACTTGTTTCCATTAAAACTGCCTTACCTGTACTCAGTTCAATACCACTTGCTTTCATTTTTTTCATTCTATTTTCCTATCACCTGTTGAAGTTCTTATTCAGGGCCTGCATGTATTGCCACATCATCTGCAAGCAGTAGCTTTGTTGATCTGACCCCACTGACCTGTTTGCTAATGCAGTCTCTCACCAGTATGAACAGCAATAGACTCACAGACAAACCCAGATTTGCATCCACTCCCACTGACAACCTCTCTGCGAGTCCAAACAATGTTTGTACTTGTGTTATTGGGTTCTTGAGCACAATCTGCATCAATTCTACCACAGTTTCTGGGACTTTGAACCATACCAGGACTGCCCAAAATCAGCTTTCTTGGAACCTTGTTCATAGGTTCACAGGTAATTACTAGGCTAACGACCACAGGGGCCTTTTTAAGCCTAGCCACACATCCCAAATCTCTGACAAGTTCTGATACCCTTAATAAGTGTAAGCATTGGCCTGGGAGATTAACCATTTACAGGTTACCTGTTTGCAGCAGAGACATAGGTGCCAAACCAGAGATGAATTTCTGGTTTCCCAGCCAATTATCCAAGCTGCACTTGAATTGGATTAGGGAGGAACTCTGTTTCTCATGGATGGGGAGCCTGGTCCATAGACAGGGTAGTCTCTAGGATACATACCTATCTCTCCAACAGGTCCTATTTACATCACAAGCAAGGTTTAAGCCTTTAGAATGGGTAATTCCAGTACTGTTTGTTTTGTGGATATGCAGGAGATCCATCAGAGTGGGGTCTAACAATGCCCTGTATGTCAGGCATAGATCTCCCCTCAAAAGCTTGTAGAAGACAGAATACAGGGATAGGGTCTTGAGGCAGTCTGCATAGGATATATTTCTTTTAGTCAAGAACCTCTGTGGATGTTCCAGTTGTTGGATATGCTAGGTTAGGTACATACCAAAGGGGGCATTGTACTCAGTGATAGGTTTGATGAATGCCAAATATAGTGGAACAATGACTTCCTTGGACTTAGATGCCATACCTTTGTTTAAAAGTTATACAACATAGAATGATTTCCTCACCACTGTAGATACGTGATGATCAAAGGCTAGATTACTATCTGTGTGTGTCCCTAGGTCCCTGACTACTGGATCATCTCTAAGGGGTGTGTTGTCAATATGATACTTACCAGGGATGGATGACTTCCCAAAGGATACTATTATGCATTTCTTGGCATTTAGTTTTAGTCCATGACTCTGACACTAGTTGTTTGTCTGTGTCAGCCCCTCCTGGAGAACATTTGTGTCAATGTGAGACTCAATGATAGCTCACAATTTGCAATGATCTGCAAATTTATTCAGTCAAAGACCACTGACATTGGCCTTGACTTCTGGGAAGTAAATGCCAAAAAGGAGTGGTCCAAGGACTGATCCCTGAGGGACTCTACTTGTAACTGGCCTGTTTGTAGAGGTGGATTCCCCAATTCTAACTTCCTGAGTCCTCTCTCTGAGCCAGTTGACTATCCACTGGGTGACATAGGGGTTTGTACCTAACCTCTTGAGTTTGTCAACAATGCCCGAGTGGGGTATTGTCAAATCCCTTGGCCAGGTCAAAGTAGGCAGTGTAAATGATTTTGCCCTCATCCATTGGTTTGGTGACCTTCTCAAAGAAGTCCACCAGGTTGAGTCGGCATGATCTGCCCTTGATGAAACCAAACTGGGTTGGGTCCAGTGTCTGGAGGTTTACTATATCTCTATTGATCATCTTCATGATAATTCTTTCCATAGCATTAAATATAAGACTAGTGAGACTTATGAGTCTGTAGTTTTCAGGGTCTGTAGATGGCCAATCTTTGTGCAGAGGGATGAATGTTGCCTTTCTTCATTCATGAGGCACAAAGCCTGTTTGGAGGCTACAGTTAAATAGTAATTCCAGAGGCTCTGATAGGTCATGTTTCATGCTATTTAGAAGACTCTCTGGGATACTGTCTGGGCTGATTAATGCAGAGCATTGAGGACCTGTTCCCTAGTGATAGTAGGGGGAGTTATATTTGATATTATACAATGCCTACCCTAAAAACGTGCACGCTGATTGGCCAGCCCAACCAGCGTGCCCGTTGTAAATCCCTCAATATACTAACGGAAAAAGGTCCGGTCGCCCGGACTTTTTCCGTTAATCATCTCTGTGTCACTGCTGGACAGAGGCACAACAAACTAATGGGCACAGTATTTTTCATATAAGGGCGTAAGCCACTGGGCTAGGCTTATAAATGCCTTAGGGCAGATAGCCTAGTATAAACCTATGAACCTATGAATGTGAGACTCAATGATATCTCACAATTTGCAATGATCTGCAAATTTATTCAGCCAAAGACCACTGACATTGGCCTTGACTTCTGGGAAGTAAATGCCAAAAAGGAGCGGTCCAAGGACTGATCCCTGAGGGACTCTACTTGTGACTGGCCTGTTTGTAGAGGTGGATTCCCCAATTCTAACTTCCTGAGTCCTCTCTGTGAGCCAGATGGCTATCCACTGGGTGACATAGGGGTTTGTACCTAACCTCTTGAGTTTGTCAACAATGCCCGAGTGGGGTATTGTCAAATCCCTTGGCCAGGTCAAAGTAGGCAGTGTAAATGATTTTGCCCTCATCCATTGCTTTGGTGACCTTCTCAAAGAAGTCCACCAGGTTGAGTAGGCATGATCTGCCCTTGATGAAACCAAACTGGGTTGAGTCCAGTATCTGGAGGTTTACTATATCTCTATTGATCATCTTCATGATAATTCTTTCCATAACATTAAATATAAGACTAGTGAGACTTATGAGTCTGTAGTTTCCAGGGTCTGTAGATGGCCAATCTTTGTGCAGAGGGATGAATGTTGCCTTTCTTCATTCATGAGGCTACAGTTAAATAGTAATTCCAGAGGCTCTGATAGGTCATGTTTCATGCTATTTAGAAAACACCCTGGGTTACTGTCTGGGATGATTAATGCAGTGTTCTTGGTCTTAGAGAGACCATTGAGGACCTGTTCCCTAGTGATAGTAGGGGGAGTTATATTTGATAATATTTCCTGAGGGAAGGTTGAGGGGGAGAGAAAAGTAAAGTTGGAGATGAATTTACCAGCCAGGAGGTTTACTATATCTTCTGGCTCAGTATAGGTGGCTCCATTTACAATGAGCTCTGCACACAACTATGTATTGCCTTTGAGGTTGCGGATGTAGTTAAAGAATGCTTTGTGGCTGTCCTTGGCCTGGAAGGCCAAACTTCCCTCAAATTTGGCTTTGGTAGACTTTATTTGTCATGCAAGTTGTTTGTTTAGTTTAATGAGTGCTTTTATCCTGCTGGGTGCTGGACCTCCTAATTTTTGCCATGATTTTCTTCCTCCTGTTATACATCTGATTGATTTTGTGATTCCACCAGCGTGATTTGTTTTTTGAGTTAGTTCTGTTCTTCTTCCTGGTGGGTACAGCTGTCTTTATGCAGCTATTAAAATGCTTGTACATGGTTTCTGTGAACAGTTCTGCATAGGCAAAAGTGTTCTCGGGTCTATATGGACTTGAAATGTTGCCAGGTTCTCACTTAATAGTAGGAGGTTAGCCTTAGAATAGTTTCTGAATATTCCTGGTTTAGCTGGGGGTCCAGGTTTTATTTTTACTTCAAAGGAAACCATTTTGTGGCCTGACCTTACCAGGGAGGGCATTACAGTAGGGGGTATGCAGCACTCTCCCATATTAGTGAGGACCAGATCTAGTATGGTTGCACCACTGGTTGGTGTATTGACTGTCTGGTCCAGGGAGTTTGTGTTTACAAAATCCATAAATCTCTGTACATGTATGTGTGATGTTGTATAGGATTCCCAGTTAATAGTGGAGTAATTAAAGTCACTTATGAATATGGTATTGGGTTGGATGGTTAGTGTTTCTAATAAGTTTAAATACATGGTGTGGGTTTCCTGGTTCATACAGGGGGACCTACAGCTTGCAAAGAAGTGGTATTGGATTTTACCAATGGTGATTTGAACATGGAGCTGCTCAAGTGCATTGTCCTGTTTGACCAGTCTTGAAGTATATTTACTTTTGATGTAAATAGAAACACCTCCACCTTCATTCCCTGCCTGTGAAGTAGCTGGTCTAAATGTGTGGAAGGCATTATAGCCCTGTACTGCTGGTGTGCTCTCAACAGCTTTAAACCACATCTCAGACACCGCACAGACATCAGCATTTTCTAGGGTAAAAGAGAGCTTTTGTTCAGGCTCCTAGCATTAAGCAGTAATGCCTTTAGATTTTCTTAGTTTTGATTTGCTATGTTGGAAGTACTTTCAGTTTGGTATTGCTTAAAAAAGGCACTATGGGGGAAGAAAATATTTTAGCTAATATTCAAAAGCCTAGACGGGAGAGGTGCAGACCATCCCTGGCAAAGCAGAGTGGTCTGTTGATCATCTTCTTCCATGCTGATAAATATTACACCCCCTTAAAATGACACCAGAAACTAAGCCAATTATTAAAGTCAATCATCTTTTGTTCATATTATGGCATCATTCTTGGAAAAGGTAAAACATTCAATGCTAGGTGCATACCAGCCTGAGACACATATTCCAAGAGCTCTATGATATCTCTCTTCATATAGTCTAGGGAGGTATGTCTCAGGTCACTTACTCCCACATGGACTATGAGTCATATTGGTAATTATGATCCAGTGACTTGAGTGCATGCATAATGTGGCAGATCTTAGCGTCTGATAAGCAACAGACCGTAACTTTCTCCTTACTCAGCCCGGTGAGAGATATCAGTGTGCCTCACAATGGAATCTCCAATGACTAGGATGTTTGATTCTGTGGTGACTGCCTTATGAACTTAGAGGTAGAGGCTCCATGAGACGTAGCTCTATGTGTTGAAGTGGGTGTTGTTTTGAAAGAGTGTGTTTTTGGCTGCTGAGGTTATTTGTTATGTGTACTTCACTAGGAGGTCTTTGTGGTTTAGGAAGGTTATATGTAAGTGCCTCAGTATATGCAGGTCTATATGTATGCTTTGAATTGTGCATGATGGGTGCAGCATGTATACTACTGACAACCTTATTGATATCAGAAGTACTTTTATGTGAGAGCTTTGCCTCCAGTGATGGTAAGTACATCTCTCACATACTGTATCAGTTTGAGAATTAATTGATTGTCAGTAAACACGAGGCATACACTTTCTCAAATTTTAGGAATGCCTATTTAAACTCTTTCCTCACTTCTAGCTTCTTCTTAACTATCTGTCTCACTGCAAATATCAGATTGCTTGTACATGGAAGGGAGAAGTGTAATACACGGGAAAAATTTCATTTAATGTTTTATTTTGAATTTGTTCTATTTCATGATGGATTCCTGACAGTTTTAGTCTGTTTTGATGATATCTTTCCTACCAACATGAAAAGTGTCAGTATGGCCAGTCTCAATGTATGAAGTTCTAATCTGGAATTCAGAACATATGGCTGATATGGAAGAGTATAGACAGAGAGTGAGGAGACCTTAGCTGGCAAAAATAATGCAAAGGTGTTAATTGTTTATTGATCAGTGGCTACAGTTTAAAAGTTGCAATATAAGTGCTTTGATGTAAAAATAATATAAAAGAATGCAGTTTCTTGTGTTCAGGGAATTAAGACTTTGGTTGCTTTGTCTCCCACGTACACATGCTCTCTGCAATAAACACTATTTTTCTCTGAACTGTGTTGCCTGAAGTTATTTGGTACCTTAACTAGATCCAAGCCTGCTGAATCTAGCTTTGTTTGTATAACTTGAGCACTAATCCAGGCATTCTTTAAAGTATTCAATTGTATTTATTACTGCTTGTTAGTAACTTGATTAAAGAGTAGCTATCATTCTAAGTCTTTTGGATTAAGCATTTGGGCTTCAGACCAGTTGTTTTACATTAGGAAGGTTTGTGGCCTGCACTGTGGTGGCAGGACAGGTAGCTTACATCCTTCTAAGTTGGGAACTGCTGATTGAGGGCTCAGTGTCTGTTATTCTAAAAGTGTATTAGTTTTGGTTTAAGCACTCGGGCTTCAGGCCAGTTATTTTACATTAAGAAGGTTCGTGGTCAGCACTTTTGTGGGAGGAGAGGCTGGACTCTGCCCTTCTGAGGTGGGAATTTCTGGTTAAAGGCTTATAGTGCCTGCCTATTTGAACTGTTTCTTACTGAAATTGGTACACCTTGTTTGCTGTAGCATAGACTAGATCCAGGCCTGCTGAATCTAGCTTTGTTTGTATGCTTGTTGTTTGTTTGCTTATTTCCCTGAAATGCTAATTCCACCTAAAACACGGCTTTTCAGCGCTTCTGTGGATCCCTAGTGATATCTGCATTGCTTACTGTACTTATTTCCTTGTTTCACTTGAATGAAAGTTACTGTTTGTCATTTTTGCATTTAAGTTACCTGTAACACATTGCATTTAAGTTACCTGGCACTTGCTCACTAAAGCAATTATATAAGCCAGCACTAAAAATTAAAAGCACTACACCCTCACAAACTCCCCTTGAGTACCTTGTTCCCCATTGGCCCTTTTTTTCAATTATAAAGAAATTCCTAATACTATTCTAGCATGTCCAAAGGTCAGTTGTCAATCTCCTCTCTGGTCCAGCTGGTGAATCTGGGAATCTTGAGGCAATGTTACAACTGCATCATGTGCACAGACAACCCTCTCCTCCTCCCAACAAATTCCAACACATGTGAGAGATGCAACCATATAGCCAAACTGCAGGCTAAGCTCTCTCAACTCAGTACTGGCGTAATCAGTCAGGAAGAAAAGGAAACCACACTCACTACAATTCCAGTCTCACATAGACCTACCACGACAGCAAACCAAACAGATAAACACACAAAAACATACTCGGAGGCTCTAAATAAAAATCTGCCTAAGCAGCAGAGACCTCCAAAGCAGACACCCAAGCAACCGCTACCCCAAAACAAAACACATGCAACACATAGCTCACAAAGCCAGTGTGCTGAACAGTCACAGCCATTAAGGCTAAACAACAAACCTGATACACTTGTAATAGGTGACTATCGTCAGGCACACTGACGTCCCGCTCAACAGGCTGAACAAGGAGAAGGTCACGGTGAGCTGCCTGTCAGGCGCTAGGATCCGCCACATAACACAAGCACTGAGGTCACTCCAAGGCAAGTACAGATATGACTCGGTCATTGTCCATACTGGTGTGAATGACCTGAGACGTACCTCCCTAGACTACATGAAAAGAGACATAGAGGAGCTCTCTGAGCATGTAGCCCAGGTCGGTATGACCCTGACCTTGAGTAGCATCTTACCCTCACCAAGAATGATGCCACAATATGAAGACAAGATGATCAATTTCAACAATTGGCTTAAGTATTGGTGTCATTCAAAGGTGATCCAATGCCTGTCAGCCTGGGATGACATGCTCGACAAGCCATGATGCTTCGCTATGGATGGCTTGCACCTATCACCCCTGGGCTTTCGGATATTGGCAAAGGCTCTTGCTACCCCCATAGTGCCTTTTTTAGGCAAGGCTCAAAAGACAAACCCACCTCCATAGGTATCACAAGGGATAAGAAACAAAGAGTAATGCTACTCAACACCAGAAGTCTAAACCTCAAGATGCACGCACTCAAAACTCTCCTTAGCATGGAGAACATCGATATCTGTGCAGTAACAGAAACCTGGTTCAAGGCTCCCGAGAGCACCCCAGCACTACCAGGTTATACCTCATACCATGCTTTTCGGCCCCAAAATTTGGACCGAACCACAAAAGGAGGGGGAGTATCAATATTCGTCAAAGATACCCACACCTCCAGGTTGGTGGCACAGCACAAAGCATCAGAGACTATCCATGTGCAACGAACAGTGGGTAAAACTGCCTTCCAGTTTGTAGCCTGCTACAGACCACCCTCCCAAACCCAGGAACTCCACTCGGCCTTCCTGAGAACACTGGAAAATATGAAGGTCTCTCCAAACACCATTATATTGGGTGACTTCAACTACCCAAACATAGATTGGGAGCATCACTCTAGCTCCAACACCCTAGCCCAAAGTTTCCTAGAATTTATACACTCAAATGCTATGGAACAACTTGTTACCACTCCCACAAGAGGGGAAAACATACTGGACCTGATCATCACCAACATGGGGACTCTATGCTCCAGACCAGAAGTGTATCCCTCACTAGTAAGATCAGACCATAAACTAATCTCACTGGATATTCACATCCAGACCCCACCCCCTGCCCAGAAAACCACAGTGAAAAACTTCTCTAAAGCAAATTTCACACTCCTCAAAACCGAGGTGGAATCCTTCAAAGCCCCCGGGCCTGTGGAAAATACGGCCCAGACCGCAGAATCCTTTATAAACGCATTCTATGAACACCTTCAGGAATGCATGGATCATGCAATCCCAAATAAAACCAAGACCCAATCCTCCAAAGGCAGATGTCCTGTCTGGTAGACCCCAGCCATAAACAAACTATACAATAGAAGGAGGAAGCTACTACATGATAGAGCAAAATCCCAAAAAGGGAAGGCATCTCTGATCAGTATTATCAAAAAACTACAGGCACTCATAAAAATATCTAAGGCCAGCTTCGAGAGAAAAATTGCGCAGGACACTAAGGATAATCACAAGGCTTTCTTTAGTTATGTCAGGAACCTGGGTGGGAATTCCCAGATATGCTCAGAATTAGTCCAAAATGACAAAAAATACACCGAACCCACAGACATTGCCAACATCCTAGCTGACAGGTTCAGTGCAAACTTCTCCCACCCCTCCCCACTAAAAGGGCAAATATCTATCCCAGCAGAGTGCTGCCCCCCTGACATCTCAGATGCTCAGGTAAGAGCCGCCCTCTCCAAAGCAAAAAACACAGCATCAATGGGACCAGACGGTGTCCCGGGCTGCGTCCTACATGAACTCCAAGAAGAGCTAAACCCAAACATAAAACTACTGTTCAATCTCAGCCTTACTACAGGATATGTACCCAAAGAGTGGCGTACAGCAACAGTGGTCCCTCTCCGCAAAGGTAGTGCCTCAACAGATTCTGGAAACTATCGCCCCATAAGCCTGACTAGCTTGGTCTGCAAAGCTATGGAAAGGATCATCATGGACCTTATAAAGATATTGGGGACCTACAGACACTGGATCCTACCCAGTTCGGCATTGTTAAGGGCAGATCCTGCCTCTTAAACTTGGTTGATTTCTTTGAAACAGTCAAAAAGGCCATTGACGAGGGGAAGGTGGTCCACATAGCCTACCTGGACCTCGCAAAAGCCTTCGATACAATACCCCACTCGGGCATTATAGATAAGCTCACCAGCTTAAATATAAACCCCTATGTAACTAGATGGGTTGCAAACTGGCTCAAGGACAGAACCCACATGGTTAGAATTGCTGGAGCCATGTCAGTCTCCAAACCAGTTACAAGTGGCATCCCACAAGGCTCAGTCCTGGGACCTCTCTTGTTCGGTATATATTTCTCAGAGGTACAGGCCAACACAAAAGGACTGTGGCTGATCAAGTTCGCAGATGACTGCAAACTGGACACCATAATCAACTCTCCAGCCGACACAAGCATCCTCCAAAAGGGCCTCATAGAAACAGACAGCTGGTGCCAGAGCCATGACCTCAAGCTAAACGCCAAAAAGTGCATAGTCATTCCCTTTGGCAAAAATAAAGTGCCCAAAAATTACCACATAAGTGGTAATCCATTAAGTACGGAAGAAGTAATTAGGGACCTGGGGACCCAAGTTGATAGCAATCTCTCATTTGACAACCACGTTACCAAAGTGGTTAGAAAAACATTTTATACAGCCCACCTAATCATGAAGGGATTCACATCTAGATCAGGGGAGGTCATCGTGCCTCTTTACTCATCCCTCATCAGGCCCATAATTGAGTACAATGCCCCTTTTGGGATGTACCTTACCAGGCACCTGCAGCAACTGGAAAGACCCCAAAAGTACCTCACCAAGAGGATCAAAGGGCTCAAACAGATGCTATATGCTGCCCGGTTAAAGAAACTCCAGCTCTACTCAGTGGCATACCGCCTGCTCAGAGGCGATCTGTGCCTGACGTATAAAGCCATGTTCAACCCGGACTTAATGGACATGCTGCACCTCAGAAAATCCAAATTCCATCGAGCTACGTGCTCGAGAGACTTGAACCTCAGCACTGAAATAAATAGGACATGCTGGAGGGATAGATTCATAACCCAGAGGCTCCCTTCACTCTGGAATAAAATCCCAGTCCAGGTTAGGCAGAGTCCCTCATTGACTCTCTTCAAGAGAAATCTTGATGAGTGGATGGGGGATCGTAGGTTTACCCTGGGTATCACTTCTGTGTCACTGTTAGACAGAGGCACAGTATACTAACCTCAAAAAAGGGCATAGCAAAATTCATTTAAAATGGGTGGTGAAAGCCAAACACACTCTGGCTAGGCTTATAAATGCCATAGGGCAGATAGCCTAGTATGAACCTATGAACCTATGAACAGTCTAGTGTCATGAAATTTCAGATCTTTCAAGTAGTTTGAGAATTGGTGCAGCAGAAATTGACACTGGGGCCATCTGTGGCAGGTTTTCTGCCCTGGATAGTTTTGGTCTGTCAATACACAATTTTACTTTTCACCTGCAGCAGAATTTGAGACTGCAGTTAAGTTTTAGCAACTTATCTTATAGACATAATTGTATGAGAGGTGGTTAAACTGTAAGTAAATAGAGAAATTGAATGAGAATGGTGTCTAATTATTGAAATAACAAAAAATATATTCCATATTGAATGAGTGTGGGTTTTAATCATAAAGTGTTTGTCTTTTTGGCTTTTCCCAGTTAGGGGTCACCACAGCGGAACTCCAGTCCGCTAATGATTGGCAGTCGATTTTTTATGGTGCCAAGTTGCCAGCCCGACGCCCAACCTTCAGCGAAGGCACGCCCATTCATGTATGTCTTTCGGAGGCAACTCAACCGTGGGGAGAACAGGAAGACTCCGCACAGAAGGCACTCCAATCGGGAATTGAACAGGAGAACCTCTTGCTGTGAGGCAACAACGCCACCGCTGTACGGCAAAAGTATCCCTGTAATATGAGAATATCCTGTATGTCAGTAGATTTTAATGAAAAAGAAAAATAATTAAGGAACAGAGAATTTTTCATTACTGATGTAAGAGCTGATATATAATTAAAGTCACATATCTATCCACTTTGATATAAGACTGGGGCATATTATTGTATTTGGAGAAAAAAATGGGTGCCAATGTAGGTGTATTGAATGAGCCAGGGTTTGGACTCCAGCCAGGCATATGTTTAATAAATATGATCAAGACATCTGTAATTACTTGGTAAAATGGTCAGAGCTTAATAAAACTGATAGTGCACTGCAGTTCCCCAGAGGGAGGAACTTCTGAGAAAAATATTTTACAAAATCTTAAAAAGAAATTGAAACAGAATGTAAACAAAGTACCTGCCTCTTGGTGAGCAGCTTTTAATGACTGGCAAGAAGAACTGATAAATAAGGAAAAGGAATTTACAGTTAGAAGTCTACAATATTTCAGCTAGACTAAAAACAGAGCTGCAGACAGCTAATAGAACAGTAAATACCTTACAAAATGCACAGAAGGAAAATCTCATACTTAGGGTCTATACCCTTTGCAACAGTTGCAAAAATTAAAAGTTAATCAACCAGATTTCTTCTGATTCCTTCAGCCCCCGCACCTCTACCATATGACCATTTTGTTTCTCTTTCTCTTTCTCTGAGAGGGGTAGGTGGAAGTACAAGCTGCTGAGGCCCCTTCTACCTCTCCGGATGCATCCTAAGTTACTTCCAGTAGTTCCACCAATCCCCATGGAGCAGTCTATAATGCTGGGATAACCTCCTACAATGCCACATTCTTATTAAATGTTAAAAATATCCAGCAGAGGTAAACAGTTATATCAGAAGCATAAACATGTAGCTAATACAAAATATATAGGAAAATTAAAATAATTCAACAATAAAAATGCCCTACTGAAAAACAAATGTGCTGAAAAGAATCAGATAGTTACATGCTTTCAAATAGCTACTTACAGAGAAGAATATCAGTGGAATTCACCTTCTAAGCAAGGTACAGAGGAAGCATCATATTCTGATTGTTTTAAAGAAACTGAAACTTCTACTTAATTAAGCCTTAGTATTCAGTTTCACCCTTTAAATGTAAAAAAAAAAAAAAAAGATTTCAAATACATATAAAAATATCATGGCACTTAAAACAAATAAGGAACTTATCTTTTCCAATTCCTGGCTAAAACGGAATACTTCCATTACCCTAAATCAGATTTCTAAAGCCATAAGAATTAATTCCAGGTTTATACCCCTCAAAAAACTTAAATTTACTCAGCTCATGATAATGAATAACGCGTACCTTACTCCCGACATACTTAATAAAATATATCCTAACTATTCCCCTCATTGTCAATTTTGTCCAAATCAAATAGATGATATATTATATGCTTTCTGGAGTTGCAAATGCACATATAGGTTATGGTGTGCCTTGAGAGTTCTATTAGAGAAAATTGGCTACGAAAAATCTACTCTCTCTTGGGAATTCACTATTTTCCATATCCCACCTCCAGAGTTACCTGAGAGGAAATACAGAGTTTTGATATCTATATTTATGTTAATTAAATACTATATTTCCTTGAACTGGAAAAATAGGCAAAATCTATCCTGGGAAGGGTTCAAGATTGTAGCCATTAAGCACCTCAAAGCACATAAATACTTATTCCATAATATGAATCACAAACCATTTCTTAACGAATTTTGGAGAATACTTTTTGAACTTTTTTCAGCTTGATTACATACTTCATTTAGATTTCACCTAATACTTGATTGTATTCCTTTTGCGTCACATAGTTGGGCAAAGTATAATTGTACATAGTTGTTTTGTAAGGTTTTGTGTATTGTTAGTTGTGTATATACTGTTTCTGTTTGTTGTCTGTCGTTTTTATTTTTGATGAATAAATCAATAAAGAGAATTTAAAAAAAAAAAGATTCATCCTTTAAAAGAAGAATTCAATCCTGCAGCTGCTTGGGACAACAATGCTGAAACTACCAACAGGGTAGTACACCCATGGACTGCAGCAGATTTTCAAACCTCTGTAGATTCTCTTCACTGGGTTGATTTATTTTATTTATTGACATTTGTTAACTGGGTTGGTCCAGCTGGGCCAAAGGCCCATTTTCAGTGGAGACCCAAGGAGAAAAGCTCCAGTTACATTCAGTTTACAGTAAATACAATAAAATAAACTAAAGGTACACACATTTATATTATAATATAGATGTGAAAAGGACAACAGATTTAAGAAAAGAATATAAGCAATAATATGCAAGCATAAAACAATTATACAAGTAGCAGTTTTACAAAAATATATATTAACATGTGATTTCAAAAATGTTCAGTGATATACATAGGGTAACTTGATAAGCTACTATGTACTTTCTAGGTACTAGAATTGAAAGACAACAGCTGGCTGTGGGGGGTCAGGTTTGGTTATGGCAGGGACAACTTTTAGTATTCAGTAGATGAAGTTTGAGTTCCTTTTTAAAGTGGGATGGGTGTATAATGGAATGTATGTCAAGGGGAAGTTTGTTCCAGGCTTGGGCTACACAGCATTTGTAAAGAAGTTTCCCCACATTTTTCTTTGGATGGTCGACAACCAGCAGTTGCTGGTTAGAGGTGCAGAGGGTCCGGGATGGGGAATAGGTGGAGACAAATGATGAGAGAGGTGGACAGGAAGATGGTCTGCAAAGAACAGAGTATATAATTTGAAACTGTGATAGTAGTAGTAGTCGTGGGAATTCAGGCCATTGTAGAGAGTTTAGGGCAAGGCAGTGGTGAGAGTGGTAAGAAGAGTTAGTAATGAAGCTAGCAATTTTGTGATGTTTGTTGAAGTTTGTTCAATGTTGTGGCTTGAATATCGGTTAGAACTGGGGCAGCATAAAGAAGTGAAGGGAGGAGGAATGCCTGTGCCAGGGAGAGTCTAGAATTAGAAGTTAGGACTTTTTTGTTGTGATATAGAAAACCTAGTTTCTGGTGTATTTTTTTATACATTGGAGTAAGTGTAGGTTGAATTTGAGTTTGTCATCTATGATGACACCTAGGAGTTTTGTGTGAGGTTCAGGTTTAATGACTGTGTTGTTGGAGGATGTGATAGCAAAAGTGGATTTATGGTAGGACAGAGAACGAGGGAGAAATAGCAAGAGTTTGGTCTTTTGGGGGTTAAGGATCAGTAGATTATCAGATAACCACTTTTCAATGGCTAGAAAGGATTGTTTGGTAAGGGTATGGAGTTCACAGATATTGCTGGGGATGGATATGAGTATTGAGTCATCTGCGTATTGGATGAGGGATGATTGTTTACAGGAAGTATACAGTTCATTTGTGAAAATGTTAAACAGTAGGGGACCCAAGATGGAGCCTTGTGTAACTCCTGTTGGAACTAAAATAAAGGGAGAGCAGGATGAAATCCATCTGACAGATTGCTGTCTACTAGAGAGGTAGCTGGAGAACCAGGCAAGGGAGGTAGTACATAGGTTGAGGTTTGCAAGTTTAGTTAGCAGGATGAAGTGAGAGACGGTGTCAAAAGCTTTGGAAAGGTCAAGGAAGAGACATGATATGAGTTGATTTGTTTTCCTGAGCTTTGGCTATGGTATGAGTGAAAGATAGGAGGGCTGTAGATGTGCTATGGTTAAGCCGGAAACCATGTTGTGTGGGAGTGAGAAGGTTATGCTGTAGGATGTAGCTAAGAAGCTGTGAGTGAATGCATTTCTTGAGTATCTTAGAGAGGGGGGATAGGATGGCAATTGGACGATAGTTAGAAGGGTCAGTTGAGTTGCCTCCTTTATGGAGGGGGATAGTGAAGAAGGATTTCCAAATGGAAGGAACTGTAGCTTCTTGGATAGATCTGTTGATAAGAATGGATATGGGATAAACTATAGATTCAGCAGCAAATTGAGGAAGGTAGGAGGGAGATTGTCAGTAGGAGGAGAGCAGGGTTTAAGTTTCAGAAGTGATTTAATGTATGAAGTGGACACAGGCTGAAAGGAGAAGAGATGGATGTGAGGACTGGGTAGGGTTGCTGGAGTTGGTGTTAGAGTTGGAGGGTGTGAGATTTTGGATTGTGTCAAAGTGTTTGTTGAGGAGTGGTTTCCTGAGATTTATTAGGGTAAGGCGAGGGGTTAGAGGGGCAATCAGGGGAGAGATTTTAAGAACAGCCTGAAACTTATGGGGGTTGGATTTGTTATCAAGTTGAGCAGAGTTATAGTAGGACTTTTTGTCCTTATTGATTAGTTTCTTAACCAGATTCTATAGTTCTCTGTATTTATGTAGTAGGGTAAGTTCCTTTATTTTGAACCATGCTTTCCAGGTGCTATCTCTTTTATGCATAAGGGATCATGTATCCTTAGAGAGCCAGTGAGCATAGTTTGATTTGATTCTAATTTTTCTGGAGGGAGCAAGGGAGTTCAGGGTATTCAGAAAAATGTTGTTGAACTTGTTGACTGTGTCATTGAGAGGGATTAGTCTAAGGATAGACCAATCAAAACTGGATAGCATGGAGCTGAATAAGGAGCTATTAAAGTTGGAGAGCTTGCAACAGTCTCTGTAAAGGTGGGGTTTGTGTGATTGTGGAGATGATCAATTAAAGAGGTAGGTAGGTTAGTGGGGCTATGGTAGAGGTAGGGGGAGTTAGTGAGAATCCAGTCGATGGTGGAACTGGATGATAAGTTTTTATGGAAGTGGTTGAGGGATGTTATCAATTTATTTATTTTTATTTTATTTTACATTTGTTGACCAGGATAGTCCGACTGGATGCATGTCCATTTTCAGCAGAGGCCCGGGGAGAAAAGCTCCAAGGGTAAGCAGATACAGCATTACATAATACCAGCATTACATATTACAAACAGACTATTTACAGAGATTACATAAGTAAACAAGTTAAACAAGTTCCACAGGTTAGAGTTAATCCTGAGCACGTCAGGATTAAATTAAATTACACAGTAAACTGTTAACAGATTTGTACACATTCTAGAGAGAGTTAGCTTCTAGAGAGTGTTAGCCAGGCTTGATACATTGACATAGCCAGTTAAGTGACAAATGTTGTTTGAGTCTAGTTTTAAATTGACCTAAGGTGGAAAGTAAGGTAATATCAGCTGGAAGAGAGTTCCAGGATCTACTTACAGAATTTGCAAAGAGTGAGTCAACGGCTGTGTTATTAATTTTGCTAGTCTGAATTAGTAGTTTGTTAGAGGATCAAAATGGTCTAGGATTGTTATAGGGGGTGATAATATTTTTAAGTGCAGGCGTATTGCCCAGATTATAGAGGATTTTAAAGGCCATAATCAGTTGGTTATACTGGATTAGGCTGGGTAGTTCAAGCCACCCAAGCTGATTTAGATTGATGCAATGATGTGTCCTAAAAGGCAGCCCAGTGGCAAACCTGGCAATGTGGTTGTAGCAAATTGAGAGTTTGTTAAGGACACTCTTGTTTAAGTTTGAGAGTAGAGGGGATGCATACAGAAGGGTTGAAAGAATGTGAGAGCGAGCAATGGCAGTTTTAGCTGGAGGGGTTAGGAAGGCTTTTATTCTGTAAAGTGACCCTAGTTTTTTATTGATGGTTTTGATAGTTTGGTTAACATGTAGGTTGAATTTTAGATTATTGTCTATGATGACACCTAATAGTTTAGTAGAGGGGTCAGGGGAGATTATTGTGCCATCATTTGAATTTATGGTAAAGGTGAAAGTGGTAGACCTATGTGTTGGTGAAAATAACAGCATTTTAGTTTTTTTGGGATTTAGGATCAGACGATGTTCAGAAAGCCAGTTTTCTATTGTATTAAAGGTGGTCTGGGTAGCTGACCATAACTCTATTGGAGATGTGGCTGAGCAAATCAGAGTAGAGTCATCAGCATATTGGATACAGCTGACTTTTGGGATGACAGTATAAAGGTCGTTAATGAAGATGGAGAACAGCAAGGGCCCTAATATAGAGCCTTGTGGTACTCCAAGGGTGTTAGGTAGAAGGTTAGAGTTTTTGTTCTGCCAGAGGACAGCTTGCTGTCGACCATTCAGGTAGCACTGAAACCAATGAAGGGCTCTAGTATCTAGACAGAATGTTTGCAGGGTGTGGATTAAAAGTTGGTGATCAACCATATCGAATGCCTTGGAAAGATCCAAGAAGAGGGCTGAGGATATATAATTATTGTTGCGATTATGGTTTATGGTGTTAGTAAAGGCTAAGAGGGCTGAAGTAGTGCTGTGATGAGGATGGAAGCCATGCTGAGTGTCTGCCATAAGCTGATTCTGGATTAGGTGGTGCATGAGTTGTCTATGAATACATTTTTCTATAATCTTTGCAAGTGGAGAGAGTATAGCTATTGGCCTATAATTGGGAGAATTCAGTAGAGCTGCCTCCTTTGTAAAGTGGGATTACATAGGATATTTTCCAGATAGTGGGAATTTTAGCTTCTACTATGGTTCGATTGATTAGTATTGAGACGGGGTAAGCAATAGCATCAGCTGATTTTTGTAGGTACTTGGAAGGGAGTTGATCAGCAGAAAGTGTAGTGGGTTTTAATTTTTTGATCAAGGTGCGGATAAGTGAAGCGGTGACTGGTTGGAAGCTAAATGCGAGTAGGTTTCTAGGGGTGCTACTTTCAGGACCATGGGAGCTAGGAGGTAGTTGGCTAGTTAGGGCTTGAATTGCCTCAGTAAAGAATCAGTTAAAACTGTCAGAAACATCTTCAGGGGTTTTATCAATAGTAGCAGCAAGGATTGGGGCTGAAGTTTGTCCAGGATGTAGTAGACTATTTAAACCTGCCCAAAACTTCTGAGGGTTATTTAGATTTACTGTCTGCAAATTACAGTAGTATTGTTTTTTGTCTTGTAAAATTGATTTTTTGGTTTTGTTCCTGGATTGCCTGTATTTAATGTGATCTTGGGGGTCTTTAGAAGAATGCCATAAAGCCCATGCTTTGTTTCTAAGGGTAATTTTGAGTTTAGACTCTTTAGAAAGCCATGGTGCAGTTTTTGCCTTGGTTCTCTTTGAACAAACAGGTGCATGCAAATCAAGGATCTCAAGGAATTTGTTGTTAAAGTATGCTACTGCTTCCTCTAAGGGGAGGTGTTTTAGAATAGACCAATTACATGAGTTTAGTTCTTGTTGGAATTTGGCAGGGTCAAAGTTTTTATTGTTTCCAACCTTCCTGAGTAAGGGTTGTTGGGAATTAATGGCTTTGTGCTTAATTACATATGTGAGAAGGTGATCACTTAGGCCAATTGATGGAAACTATGTAGGTTAATACTGAATTGTAGAGAGTCAGTTATAAGTTTGGACCAGTCTATATTGACATCACCAAGGATGAAGGTTTCATAGTCAAAGTTGTGGCTAAACCAAGATGGGATATTTTCTAGGGTGGGTATATTATTTCCAGGGGGGATATAGATGGAAGTGACAGCAAATTTCTTCTGTGAGTTCTAGCATATTCATTCAAATTTCCCAAAGTATTGGAAGGACGTGTGCACTGAGTGAAGATTTAAAAGCAGTTATGAAAACTTCAAAGCTCCCCTACATTTTTAGGAAAATATGGGAAAAGTTCATCACAGGTGATAATATTCCAAAACATACAGATGACAGGTTTCTTATGCCAGAGAAATTTTTTGAAGGCCACCATTTCAGCATGCCCCCCAATACCTAACAGAACCCACAGAAGGAGCAGCAGTCAGTGGATTGCCAGTGTTTTTTGCAGAAGGCTTGCTACCACCAATTCAAAAAGTTTGCTTAAATTGGGATTCCAAGATGGTGGTTGTCTAGTGTGCACCCTCTGCACAGAGCTCCTTACCTCAGTTTCAGCTTTCCTAGGATAACTCCATTCTTAAGCACCAGTATCGTTTTCTAAAGGAGAGGACAACACATCTTATCTTCAACCTACTAGATCAGTGATTTTATTAATATTACTTGGACTAAAAACTTAAAATAATCCCAAAACTTGGATAAGTGCTCCAGCCACATGTATCCAAAGGCCTGAATTAACTTTCTGCCCATCCAGTTTACTAAGATCGAACTAAACATGGCAAAGGAACCTGATTGTATGGAGACACAGATTACCAAAGCCAAACTTTCATTGGTTTTCTCACCAGAAAAAGAGGTAGGCTCTAAAAGACAAAGAATAAACAAACAACCAACAGATACCAGTAAAAACAGTGCTAAACCTAAAGTTGAAACCAACTTCCACATGGACGAACTCAAAGAGGCGCTCCAACCTATCCAACTTGCCATACAAGGTTTCTCAGATCAACTGGCCAAATTTGGAAGCATTATAAACCAGATCATTCATAGAGTGGATATTCTCGAACAAAAAACTCATTCAAATGATTTCTTTATCAAAAACTTAACTGATGAGCTTTCTGCCAAAACCTCCTCCATTACGGAACTTCAGTGAGGCACGAAGCCGGCGCAACAATGTGCTAATCAGGGGGTCTCCCTGAGTCCTATGATAATTAGGCCTTATTAAAAATATCTAAACAAATATTTGAACAGCTCCTATGCTCAGATGGATGCACCTCTGATATAATAGTGGAGAGAGCACATCGCGTGGCATACAAAAAACAGGATTCTACTACACCGCGTCAAGTATATACAAAACTTTAAAATTTCAAGATACCCAAAGAATTCTTATAACTGCCAAGAAATATAAATCCTTTACTTGGAATAACCATAAGCTGTCTTTTTCACAAGACTTACCTCTTTCTATTAAAGCTGATAGATAGAAGCTTGCTCCGTTCTGCACAGATCTTATTAAAAGGGATATCAAGTTTCAAATGAGATATCCAAGCATACTCATATTTGTCTACAATGGGACAAGATTTACAGCTAACACTTTAATTGAGGCAAAAGAAGCTTTTCTCACAGCTTTCAACAGTGTTCCTGCATCTTAGAAAGCTTTTAATATCGATTAAAGCTATCCATCCCATTCCTTAATACCGGATAACTACAGTTGCCTTTCCGGTAATTGAACTTGCATCTATACCTTCTGTGTAGTCCTATTTTTTTCAATTTTTGCTCTGCCCACTCAAGCTTCTTGCTCTAGTCCAGCTGGGAACCATTCAGGCGATTTACTAATACCTAGTGGGTCACTTCTGCTTACCGGTTTCCAGTTGTCCGCACAGAGAATCTTCCTTCCTGCTCAAAATGTCACAACAGCTTCCCTGGACATATTCATTTAGCGGCTCTTAGCCTTATTGACAATCTTCGATCAAAATTGCACAGCCACAAGCTGCTCGACCTAGTATCACACTCCAAAGTTTTGTTACTTTTAGGAAACTCACTTGAATTATAACTGCATGCAAATGAAAATTAAATGTTTGGATTGTTCAGAGCTAAGCATAAGTGATATGTAATAACGATGCCCCTGCAAGTTCACAGCGCAGTGTAAGTTCAACAAGTTCCGGTATCACTTTAACAGAAATGAGAAGAAGAATATTACTAGTGTTGTAATTAAAATACATAGCCCGGCTTTCAAACGGTTTTGGCAGGCAAAGCAGGAACAAGCTTAATCTTATCATGCGTACAGTAAAATAACTCTGATGCCACCTTCTAATGTATCATTACTTATCTGGCACACAATTACAACAATTCATACGTTTCCAGATATGATAAGATAGAGTAAGGATATCCAAAGCTCAGATATGCTTGGAAATCATAAGCATGCATTTATGTTAAAGTCACTACACTTATAAACTTTATCGCAGTCTTAATTTCTGACGGCTGTTTCCTTTTGCTAAATCAGCAGTAAAAACAGTAGTCACAGTTTAGCTCCCCTTTCCTTAGAAATAGCTTCATAATATGTCAGACAATGGTTAATGAACCACACATCGTGGATAAGCCAGTATCGGCAGCATAGCTTTTATAAAATGTCTGAGTCAGATAAGGGAAATAGCGATCACCTTCAAGTTAGTATTGTCTGTTACCTTTTGTATGCTTATTCTCCAAAATAATCACGGTTAGCAGCAGACACGCATTAAATTAGTAACATACTCTGAACTGGCTTGTTTATAGTAACAGTGCCAGTCACAGCTCACTTTTCATTCATGAGACGGCAGTTTCTGATGAAACATCAGTTTGGGTGTTGCTATCATTGCTTTGCCTGGAACACATTAAAATGGAATGTCAGATTCATTATCTATGGTTTACGAGCAGAAGTGTTATTGTTTATTTAAGAAGCATTATTGTTTTTTATGCCATCTATGTGGTACTAAATGCCTTGGTGATTATATTGATACTACAAGATCTCTGATTGCAAGACAAGCTAGTTTATCCAATGTTACTACTGGTTGTTCTATACCAGAAATGCTGCTAGAATCCAGGAGTCCTTGTTGGTATTAACGGGACTTTTACTATACATCAGAAAGGGATTCAAGCAGATGCATCTTGTGCCTACTACGGTTAATTATCTTTATACGCAAATCAATCTTTTTGTCTTACATGGCGCAAATTCCTTTTAATAAATCTTCGTCTAATTAAATGAACACCAATTAAATGAATCTGATTTTAGTTGGCTTATAATCTGTATACAACACTTGTTATATATTTGTTCATTTATTGGTGTGCCGCCATTGCTGTGTATTGAATCCAGACATCTTACTATCTTGTTATGGTTTTTAGATTTAGAAGTGCATTGCCCTTATGGCTGTTGTAATAACTATTACATATTTTGCAAAACGTTCTTAGCTTATCTCAATGTTAGCACAAATAACCATATATTGCACAATTTGTCTACTAAACAGGATGGAATATCCACCTTCTTGCGACTCATACTGTAATGTCTCACTTGCATGTCTTGCTTCTATGATATTCAAGTAAACTATTACCTTCCTTTAGCTTTAGTATTTTCCTTCCCTCTTTTTCATCTTTATCTACCATTATAATGTTAAACTACTTTAGTAATCCTTCCAGCCTTGTTCGTGTATTATTCTATATATAAATCTGCAAAGTAGTCATATTTTATTCTTTTATTTTGCTATAATTTCTAGTTGTTTAACCTTGGTTATGACTATATTAGTCCTTCTTTACTTACTGACTTGTGTATGTCATTGTCCTATTTCTCCTTTTCTTTCCACATTAAATATAACCTTTCCTTAATTACTCCCATCTTACATATCCTACTTATTTCTTAGGTTGCTCTTAGTTGCATGGTTATAGGGTTCTAGAATGATCAGTTTTTGGATGAATATATTGTTGTACATATGTATAGTATTGTTGTTAATGTTGTTTGGTTATCTTAAATCACTATTAGGGTTTTTTCCTTATACTATGCTATTATTACCAGTTAAAAAATTATGTCATGTTTTCAAAACATATAGCATTTCTTCACATAGGGGGTCTGGATGGGTAGGCACCGGGTTGTATGTGAAGGAATGCTATATTATATCTATCAGTGTTTTTACATTTTCTCTGGTTGGAAGTATTAAGTGGATCTCCATAACCCTACTACGCCCTCCTTTACATATATGTTTTTGATGCCATATCTGTTGAAATTGATGTACCAAAGCCAAAGCATATTAATCTATAAAACTATTCACACATGGCATGGTCCATAGATTCGTGGAATATTAGAGGCTTACAAAATAAAGCTAAGAAGTTTCTCCTACTGCATTTGATGTTCAAATCACAAGCTAACATATGTTTCTTGCAGGAAACACATATGCTTAAGGAAGATTGGATGTAAGAAACAAAAAAGAAATGGATAAAATCTATTATAGCTGCGGGAGATAGTACTAACTCAAAGGGGGTTGCCATCATAATTAAAAAAGATTTCCAGGGGGTAATAAACGAGATGAACTCAGACATAAATGGTAGATGGTGTTACTTCACATCCACAATTCCAAACGCCATTAAACCAGTCCTTTTTTTAAATGTGTATGGGCCTTGTTCACAACAAATCTTCATAATGGAGATTTACAACATTCTTTGCACATTTCAAAATTACCAATTTGCACTCGGCGGTGATTGGAATGTGGTTTTAAATCCTGTTTTAGATCGTACAAGCAAATCCTTAGTGTATAATTTCCAAGCCTCCTTAGCTCTTGGGGAATTAATGTCTGATTTTAACCTCTTGGATACAATTTCTTTCAGTGAGATTTCAACTAAAGACAACCTATATACATACTATTCTAAATGCTATAACACTTGGTCATGATTGGACTTCTTCCTGATTTCTGAATCCTTAATCCTTGTTAAACTTTAAACTAAAATTCTTTATAGATCCTAGATTTCTATCTGACCATGCAAAAATCTCCCTTAACATTATATTCATTTCAAAGTTGCCTTTAACTTCCTTATACAGTAGTTGGACGTTAAACAATAACTTGTTATATAACAGTGACATAATTCAAGAAACCAATGAGATATTATTAGACTTTGAAACCAATCTTCAGCATTCACATATACCAATAGATATCCAATGGGCAGCTTGTAAAGCCAGATTGAAAGGCTTCCTGATAAGCAAGGCTTCCTTCTACAAAAAGCTTAATAAAAAGAAGGAACTTCGCTTAACCCAAAAACTTTCCACATTAGAAAAGATACAGATATTGAACCCAGATCCTGGATTAGTTAATCTGATAAATGACACCCAAAAAGACCTACTGCAGATGCATCAACAGAATTTCTCTCTGCAAGAACAAAAACGTATTGCAACCTACTCTGTGTGGGTGCAAATTCCATCTAAAACCCTTGCTAGAATAATAATAGTAAACCAATATTCCCCCAGAATTTCGATGTTACAGTATCAGAATAAAATCTATAAATCGGACTCGGAAATATTACAGCTATTTCATACTCTTTACACTGATGTTTATAGCAAAAAGGTGGATAAAACAGTTAATCCTCATATGTAAAATTTTCTGAATTCTATTAATTTCCCTTCCCTGGATGAGAATAAAAAATCTTTGCTGTCGGCTCCGTTAGAGCTTCAAGAGATACAAGAGGGCATTAGCAATCTTAAATTAGGCAAATCACCAGGTCCCGATGGGTTTACCACTAGTTTCTTTAAAGTCTTTAACTCAATAATTTCCCCTATACTTTTAAAGGTATTCAACTTCATTATAAAAAATGGGATTTCGGACTTACATTGGAATACCTCGAAAACTATCCTGATTTTAAAAAATAAGCAAGATAAAACAGATCCTCATAACTACAGGCCTATTTCATTAATAAATGTTGACATAAAGATCTTATCTGGCATTCTGGCCAACAGACTTAAAAACATCATGCCCTTTATAATCTCTTCTGATCAGGCAGGTTTTATGAGCCATAGACACACCTGGGATAATACCCTTACCCTGGATTCTTTGATGCAATTTACAAAAAAATACAGAAATCCGATTTATGCCTTAACATTAGATGCATCAAAGGCTTTTGACAGGGTAAGTTGGGATTTTCTCTTTCTAACATTAACTCACTTTAGTATACCCAAAGTTTTTTCTGATATGATTAAGGTACTTTATGAAAACACTTCCACTTACTTATATGTAAATAAAAACATATCTAACCCAATTAAGATTACAAATGGTACCAGACAAGGGTGCCCTCTATCTCCTTTTCTTTTTAATATCTTCATTGAACCCCTTTTTCTATATTTAGCTCAGAATACTCATCACTCGATCCCTAAAATTCTACACACTAACATACTTTTTTCTGTTTTTGCTGATGACCTTAATTTATACTTTTAAAATCCAAACACAGATTTGGGCAAAATCATGGAAACCTTGACAAATTCTCAAAGGCTTCAGATTATCAGGTTAATCATAAGAAATCACACATCTTTCCTATTAATCCAGTAGACCATAAAACCAATTACTTTACTGATTCACCCTTTAAAACAACTTTCATTCTTAACTATCTGGGCATACATTTTGAACACAATCGAGCATCTATGCTTCAGAATAACTTTCTAAAAACATGGTCCAAAATTCTCCAGGATCTTCAAAGATGGAATCTCATGAATTTGTCTCTTCTATCAAAAGCTGCGATAGTAAAAATGAATGTTCTGCCCAGGCTTCTTTACCAATTTAACGCCTCAAACCTTATTATATCGAATACCCTATTTTCCAAGATAAATATAGAACTAGCCAAATTTATTTGGTTTCCTAAGTCAGTAAGGATATGTTATTCTAAACTAACTTACCCTAAGATTAAGGGAGGCCTAAATTTGCCAAACTTTCATCTTTATTATATGATTATTTGTGCAAACAGAATTTTAACTATTTCAAAACTAAACCCGGATACTTATATCTCTTCCCCCTCATGGATGAAAATATGGTACCAACACGTTCTCACTAATAAAATTAATCCTAAAACCCTCCCTTTTCTTCCTTTGCCTATTATTAATAAATATAAATTATCCAATACTCTAAAACATAAAGTTAGAGTATTTCATAACTTGATAAAATTTATCAACTTAGAAGAAACTCTCCCTTTTCTTCAACCTCTCCACCTCAACCCAAATTTTAAAATCAATAACTTGATGATCACTCTCTCGGAATTTCCTCCTATTAAAGATATCACAGCATGGGACATTTTTAAATACAAAGACAAATCCTTGTCCGAATTACGACTGATTCTTAAAGTCAACAATAAGTACACAATTATTTTACGTCAATTAAGAGAACTAATTTCATCAAAATTTACAAATCCTTCGCCAGTCTTCAAGATATTTCCAGATTCTGTGAGGTCATATCCACTATCTCAAGTTCTGAGAAAATGCTTTCCAGATCTTATGACCTCAGACTCCATAATTCGGTCTGCCTCTTCTCTCCTTACTGGGATAACCAAGGTATTCTGTTTAAAAAAGAAAAAAAATTAGCTGCTATAAAACTTACCTTGGAACTATCCCCATTTAAAAAAACTCATATACACGCAATTGATGATCAATAACAACTCTTACTATATGCCCTCTATGCTTAATAAATTTGACTATAAAATCTCCTCCTCTTGTACTTCCTGCTCCTTTCCAAATCTCCTCCTCTTGTACTTCCTGCTCCTTTCCAAAAGCGGACCTATTACATATATTTTGGTTTTGGAAACATATCCACAAACTTTGGTGCTCTTTAAAAGTTCGTTTGGAGAAAATGGGATATCATAAATCCACCCTTTCTTGGGAAATAGCGATTCTTCACATATTTAATATGAAGTTACCCAAGTTAAAACAGCATGTTTTAATTATTCTTTGCTCCCTCACCAAACTATATATTACCAAGAACTGGTTGGATCACACTAAATTGTGCTGGAATGGATTTAAGGAGCTGGCTTTGAAATATATTTCAGCACATAAGTTCATCATAAAAAGGCCTAGGAAAAAAGCTTATTTTAGAACAATCTGGAGTTGTCTATTTGACTTCATTCTATGTGATTAATTCATTTCTTTCTTCTTGGTTTATAACTGGACATATGGCATCTACCCCACTTTATGATGTATTTGGGGATCCACTGTCATCTCTTATAACTCCAATTAGTTCGTTCAACCCTCCTCTCTACATGATAGCATTTTAGTTTTTAGTTTGTAAATATTGTATATAATTAGTGTGGGTTTTATTGTCATGCTTTTACTTTGTTTGTTCATTCACCCATTTATTCAAGGTTTTTATTCATAAACTGTGTAATTGTTCTCAATTTTTCCTCCTCTTTGTATTGTTGTAATATTATGTTATAAACAAAATAAAGTTATTTGAGAGAAAAAAAAATTTGCTTAAATTGGCCAAATTTAGTCATTCATGAAATTGTTAATCAAATACAATATGTGGCAGACAAAGTTAGAGAAGAAAAGGAACAAAAGAAATTAGATGTTTAAATCCAACATTTCAGTACTGATTCATGAGGATGGGAAATGGGGAGCAGAAATCACAGAGGAATATGTAGATTTAGATTATTTTCATCACAAGCTCCAGGACAATATCAACAATACATTTACCCTCCTACAACACTGCGAGCCCCACAGTGCCTAACTCAGTGTTTTAATTGTACACCGGCTGTGTTAACCTTTTTCATAGGTTAATATGTCTTTTCAACAAAGACATTCACCAACAGCCCAAATGCCAGAGCAAGCAGAAAAACACCCTCCACCTTGGAGTAGTGCTTGGCAGCCACCAGCCTGGCAACAAGACCATTAGGATAGCCATGAACTGGAACTGCAGCTATTTCTCTTGGTTCCAATTATCAAGATGGTCCCTTCGTTAATATTACAGTGTGTGACTCTTCTCCTCCCTTTCTTGTTAATACAGTAGTAACAAGATCTGTGATTACATCAACAAATGCTAAAAAATCTCCTACAACCTAACAAAGCAGTTTTGTGAGAAGGAGTGTACAGAGCTCCACTGGATTGTCCTGAAATAACGCCTACTGCTATTCAGCTTGGTCCACTAAAATAACAACATTGCTTTATTACAGGAAACAATGCCTTGTTAAATCTTTTAGGCAGAGATTTATTATAACCATGATGCACTGCTTATTGTACTCCAGAGCTTTCCTTGTTTTTCTAACTGAACCTCTTCCTTTAGGTCTGTATTGAACTGAATTTGTGAAGATGAAGGTACTTTTTGCTTTACTGACATCAGAACAGACTACAAATATCAGTGACTTGGAGTAACTGGACACTGTCCCTCCACAGCTCTGGACTACTCATGAAAATGAGGTAGGGCTCACAACAGATGTTGAACTGGTAAAAGGAGTTTTGAAACCTTGTGAGCACCTAACTATGGTAGTTCAGTACCCATTGTCAACTGTAGGATTACTCATGAAAATGAAGTAGGGCATATAAAAGATGTTGAACCTGTAAAAGTAGTTTTGTGAGCACCTACCTATGGTAATTCAATATGCATTTTCAACTGAAGCAGAGAAAGAAGTGAACCTGTAATTTCTGCACTACTCCAACAAGGAATAATTGTTCTTCTGCTTTCTTCTCTATCCCTATACACCCAGATAGTCAGCATTTGTTTGCATTTACATACAGAGGACAGCAGCATACATGGACAAGATTGCTACAAAGAGAAGTAGAGTCACCTACTGTTTTGTCTAGGGAAATGAAAAAAAAAAAACAATCTACTTTAATACCATATGAAGATGGCTTACCTTTAGCCTCTAGTTCTCATTACAGTTCCAAACAAGTTAATATTTTTCTTCTAACCAAATCAGCAACTATGGAAACCACTGGTTCAATACTTGGGGCATCTTATTTTGGAAGGATCTAGACAAATTCTACCCTCACATATTACTGCTATACAAGCTGCACTATGTTCAATAAATATTAAAACAGCTATGGACTTTCTTGGGATTGACAGGTTGCTGCTAACAATGGATTTGCAATTATTCAGAAGTGCTGAAACCATTACTAAAATTATTAAGGAAAGATACTCCACAATCTTTGCCATGACAAGATTATGATGAACAAGCTTTTGTTAAATTGAAAACTTTACTTTGAAACCCACCTGCTCTTGGATTGCCAGATTATTCAAAATGATTTTCATATTTTGGGTGAAAGGAAAAAAAAAAGTTGAATTAGGATTATCAGTACAATGAGGAAATTTTTTTTTAGATATATAGCTCATTTCAGTACAAATCTTGATACAGTAGTGGCAGCTTTCTTCCACTGCCTTAGCAGGTGGCTGTGACCACATGCTTGGCAGAAAAGGCAGCTGCCCTTACTCTCAGGCACAGGACTTGTGTCAGTCCTGCATTCCTTACAAATGCTGCTATAGAAAATGAGAATACAATATTTATCTGTTATACAATTGTCTAAATATGAATCATTTTAACTTAATAACCCTTCCTTACAGACTGTTCGAAATCCATCTCTTTATTCTGCTTCTGTATTTCCTACAGTGGATGGAGAGTCAATGATTGTGTTTTGTAGTTAACTATGTGCTTCCTCCTAGATCTAATCTAAAGGGCATTCAATTACAAAAAACATACTACTTTTTGTTGATGAATCATACATCTAAAGAGAAGAAGGTACACTAGGAGCAGCCTTTTCTGTTGCGCACTCAAAAATAAAATGTTATCCACAGTGGTGGTGCTGCGGTAGCGTTGTCGCCTCTCAGTAAGATGCTGTCCGGTTTGATTCTTAGCTAGAGCGTCTTCTGCGTGGAGACGTACGTGAATGGGCGTACCTTCATTGAAGGTTGTGCTTCAGGGCTGGCAACTCGGCATGTAACAATCATTAGCGGACTGGAGTACCACTGTGGTGACCCCTAACCGGGAAAAGACACAAAGTACAGTTTTGCACCTACCATAAATGTAGATGTCCGATAGGTATGCATCTGCAGTCCTAACAAATGGGTTGTCCTGCATCAGGCAGCCCTTCGGTCGGCCGGATTCCAAAATCTGGGTCTGGCCTCGGCTGATGTCGCATTTCACCCGACGTCATCGCTGCTGGGGTATAAAGGCATCAGCCGACGCCATTTTCCTCAGTGTTTCTTGCCCCAGATGCCAGGTGCCCTCTAGGAAGGCTAAATTTGGATAAATGCAGATAATTCCAAACAATAGAGCAAAATATATATATACATATATATACAAACAAATACACCATAACAGATTCCCCCAGCTAGCTAAAAGTGGGGTAAGTACCCTAGGAATACCACAGAGGGGAAGGAGGGTGGGTAATCCTGACTGCAGAGGCATACCTATCGGACATCTACATTTATGGTAGGTACAAAACTGTACTATGTCCTTCAAGGATGCATCTGCAGTCCTAACAAATGGGTAGAATACCATAGCCAAACTGGGGGAGGAGGCACTAAGATAATGATGGTGTAGTTAAGATCCCTTGCAAAACAGCAGTTGCAAAACCTGCTCGGGATCTGGAGTATAAAGGAAGATTATAATGCTTGGCAAATGTATGCACGGAGCTCCAAATAGCAGCTTCTAAAATGTCTTTGGTAGCCACTCCTCGTAGGAAAGCTGTAGTGGTGGCTGTAGCTCTTGTGGAATGAGGCCTGATATTTTCAGGAGTTGTCTTTCCATGAAAAGAGTAGCAGAATCTAATGCAATTTCCTATCCATTTTGAGATTGTCTGTTTTGAAATTGCTTTTCCTTGCACTCCTGTTGCATATGCTACCAGAAGCTGGTCAGTTTTTCTGCTGGTTTTAGTTCTGTCCAGGTAGTAGCGTAGTTGTCTGTGCACATCCAAGGTGTGTAGTAGTCTTTCCCCCCTGTTCTGTGGGTTGGGGAAGAATGTAGGTAAATGTATAGCTTGGTTCAAGGATACCCTGGAGACCACCTTTGGCATAAAAGTAGGATTGGTTCTCAGAGACACTCTATCCTGATGGAAGATAAGGAAAGGCTGTACTGCCATTAATGCCTGTAACTCAGATACTCTTCTTGCTGAAGTGATTGCTAGCAGGAATGCAGTTTTCCACGATAAGAACTGTAAGTCTGCTGTTGCTGCTAGTTCAAAAGGCAGAAGTGTTAATTTTTCCAGCACAAAGTTGAGATCCCATGCAGGCAGAGGTGGCTTCCTTGGAGGCTTTACGTTTTTGATTCCTCAAAACTGCCTGAGTAGAGGGTGAGAGAAGACAGGAGGATCCATGTTGTACTCTGCTGAAATTGCTGATGCATGAATCTTAATGGAGGAGTAGGACAGGCCATTGTGGAACAGTTCTGCTAAGTATTCCAGGATGTGTGCTATGTTTGCCATTGAGACATTTTCTCCCATTGCTGCACTCCAAATGAGGAATCTTTTCCATTTGGCTGAGTATGTTTTCCTTGTGGCGGGTCTGCGAGCCTCCAGGATAATGTCCTTAACCCTCTGAGATAAATCTGGTTGATTTTGTTTCATGGGATATTCCAAGCAGTTAGCTGCAGTGTCTTCAAGTTTGGATGCAGGGTCTTGTAGTTGTTCTGTGTTAGAAGTAAGGGGCATAGAGGTAGAGGCCATGAGTGTGCCCGAGACATGCTTCTCAGAAGCGGGTACCAATGTTGTCTTGGCCAGTCCGGAGCTATCAGAATTACCTTTGGCTGTTCCTCTCTGATCTTCAGTAGGACTTTGTACATCAAAGGAAGAGGTGGAAATGCATATACTGTCAGGTTTTTCCAGCTGAAGGATAGAGAGTCCACCCTCCAGGCAAGTGGGTGGTATACTCTTGAGCAGAATTTCTTCAATTGGTGGTTGTGTGGGGAGGTGAACAGGCCTATCTCTGGCATTCCCCATTTCTTTGTTATGGTTCTGAAAATATCTGGATGCAGCATCCATTCGTGAGCATCCGTGGTAGTTCTGCTTAAGGTGTCTGCTAGTGAATTTTCTTTCCCTGGTACAAATCTGGCCTGCAGATGAATGTTGAGATTCAGGGCCAAATGCCACAGGTCCATTGCCATCCGGCATAGAGGGTATGAGTGAGTACCTCCCTGTTTGTTGATGTACCACATAACTGTGGTGTTGTCTGTCCTTATCAGCAGGTGTCCTTATTGGAGGAATGGTCTGAATGCCTCGATTGCATGTTTCACTGCCAGCATCTCCTTTAGATTTATGTGAAGATTCAACTGGTCTTGGGACCATAGGCCTTGTAATACACTTGTTTTCCATGTGTGCCCCCCAGCCTAGGTCTGAGGCGTCCGTGGTGATTGTCTGGCTTGGATGTGGTTTGTGGAAAGGCAATCCTCTGTTTATCTGACAGGCCTGAGCCCACCACAGGAATTCTTTCTTCAGGCATGGAATAATTGGTATCTGGGCTTCTAGACTGTGCTGTGTTGAGACCATACATTCCTTAGGTACCATTGTAACTTTCTCATATGCAGCCTGGCATGCGGAATCAATATTATGCAGGATGCCATGTAACCCAGGGCTTGCAGGATTTTCCTTGCCGTAAGCTGAGTTTGTGTTGTTAGTGCCATGAAATAGACTGGTAGTTGCTTTTGTTTTTCTTCTGTGAGAAAAGCCATCTGAGTTGTTGTATCCAGTTCTGCACCCAGAAATGTTATCCTTTGGGATGGTACTAGCCTTGACTTTTGAATGTTGACTGTGTACCCCAAGGCTTGCAACAGGTGTATGACATTGGCCAAATCCTTTATTAATTTTGTCTTGCTGTCCGCTTGTATTAGGCAGTCGTCCAGGTATGGGTAAATTTGAATTCCCTGAAGCCTGCAATGAGCAATTACTGATGCCAGGCATTTTGTGAATACTCTGGGCGCAGTAGATAAGCCAAAGGGTAATGCTGAGAATTGATAATGCTCTGATCCTGCAAGAAATCTGAGGTGTCTTCTGCAATCTGGTTGTATAGGGACGTGCAGGTATGCCTCCTTGAGATCTGTTTAGTGCTGTACACGTTTTCGTTATCTAGAGTCACCAGCCAATACTCCTTGCCCAGCATGGGAAGAAGTTGCTGGAGGGTCAGCATTTTGAATTTTGGAACAATGAGGTATGTGTTCAGTGCGGACAAGTCGAGAATAGGCCTCCATTGATTTTCTTTTCTTGGTACAAGAAATAGTCTGGAGTAAAATCCTTGGCCTTGCTCCATAGGTGGTACCTTTTCTATTGCTCTCATCTTTAGTAAACTGATGATTTGTTTTAGAGCTTCTGTTTTTTGGCTTGGTGGAAGGTTTGGCATTCCTCTCCTTTTGGTAGAGTGTGGAAGTGAAACCTGTAGCCCTTGTCTATTGTTTGTAAAGTCCATTTGTCTCCTGTAATGCAATGCCAGTTTTCTGAAAATAAAGCTAGCTTTCCGCCCAAGGGTGCTTCTAGTTGTTCCCTGGTAGGCGGAATGAGAGTCAAGTCATTGCGTCTGTCCTGTGGAAGTGGTTGTAGTGGCAGCTGTGGCAGCACTTCTCTGGTTGGCAGGTTGCCATTGACGACCCCTGTAGGCATCTCTTGATTGGTTTCTGCCTCTTGGACGTCTATTTCTGCCTCTGTGCTTTGGATGTGTCTGGAAAGGACCAATTTTTCAAGGGCCAATTCCTGCTAAACCTCGGAGGTTGGACCTGTAAAAAATCCTTGACTGTTTGGAAAGATTTTGCTTTTTCTTCCACTTTCTTTAGAACCTCCTGTGCTGGGGAGCCAAACAAACTGTGATTCTCCATAGGAGCATCTAGGAGTTTTGACTTAACATGGTCTGGTAAGGATTGCTCTTTTAACCAGGCATGCCTTCGAATCACTGCTCCAGTCATAGCTGATCTAAAAGAAGCCTCCAGTCCATCAAAGCCACATTTTAAAAAATGATTACTGACCTGCTGAGAGTTATGTACCAATTCCTGAAGGGACTTACGGTCTATAGGTTCAGGAGAGGACAGTTTTTTATTTGGCTGGTCTAATAAAAATTTCTGGTACTGTATCATGTGAAATTGACAGTTTAAGGCCCTGGCAGAAAGAGTAGCAGATGTATAAACTTTTTTACCCCATCTCTCCAATGCTCTAGATTCCCTTTCAGAGGGAAGAGGGTTTTTGGCAGAGGCAGCTGCAACACCTTTAGGGCCCTGAGAAATGGTTTCTGGGTCTGCAACATGAGCCATATACAAGTGGTGGTGAGAGTCCGGGACCCTGTAATATCTGTCAGGCTTTGCAGGGGCCGGAGGAAGAGAATCAGGGGCAGTACTGGCATCATTATATGCATCATCAACAACAGATAGTACAGGAGGAATGGCTAAAGGCCTATGCTGTGGTAAATGTAAAAAAGTCCTTAGCCTTTTCCTTGAATCTGAAAATTCCTGGCCCTGCCATTGGAAGTGTTCCCTCATTGAGTGTAGGGTTTCCCCAAAAGAAAATTCTTCAGGAGGAGAAGCAGAAGGTATGGAGTCTTCTGCATCAGAATCCTCATAAGGTGAATATGGGCCTTCCTGATGGTCAGATAAATCTGAGCCATCCGAGGAATAGTCTGAAGAGAGAGGTTCAGGTGGTTCAGTCCTAGGCCTCTTATCTGCAGGGGGTTGAGAGGCCCTATCTGGGTGAGGTTGGGACCCCCTGATCAAAGAAATAAGGTCCTCAGCAAGGCTGAGTATCTGGGAATTAGAAGTAGGCCTGTGAGAGGGAGCCTTAGTAGGTAAGGCCTTGGAAATGTTGGCTGCTTTAGCCCTGGAAAAGGCCTTGATAGACATAGAAGCAGGGGGGTCTAGCAGCCCCACGTGCAGGAGTACAGATGTCTAAAGGAATAGTGTCTGACAAATCCTGGGTGACTGCTTCTGCAGCAGTAATATCTGAAGCCGACTCAGCCATGGCCTGTGTGGCCTCGGTTATCGGAGGCATGCTTCCAGCCGAAGGAAGAACAGAGAACTCGGTTTCAGCCGAAACCGAGACACTCGCCGTAGGCCTAACCGTGGTTTCAGCCGAAACCGCGGGCGAGTGTCGGTCCTTTTCCTTGCGTTTTTTAGCTAATTGTGTAGTCGGAGTCTCCGACGGCATTTTATATGCAAAAGCGGGACCAAAAAACTCTTCTGCAAACTCCAACCGACGTCTAAGCGTCCGTCGGTTGAAGGAAGCACAGGCTAAACAAGCTGATACGTCGTGGTCTGGGCCTAAGCAAGGAAGGCAGTAAGAGTGGAAATCCTTATGAGGTATTTGTTTCCCACAAGTTAAACAATTATTTACTTTTTCTGACATCGGCTGAGGCAAGAAAGAGTCCCCAACGGGGTACTTAGCTTTTTTAGAAGTCTTCGGTAGTAGAAATCTCTGGATCTGACCGACCGGCACTTGTGAACAGCTTCTGCTTCGGGCACCGCGCGGCAAGAAAGACTGAGGAAAATGGCGTCGGCTGATGCCTTTATACCCCAGCAGCGATGACGTCGGGTGAAGTGCGACATCAGCTGAGGCCAGACCCAGACTTTGGAATCCAGCCGACCGAAGGGCTGCCTGAGGCAGGACAACCCATTTGTTAGGACTGCAGATGCATCCTTGAAGGACATCAACTCAAAAATAAAATGTTACTGCTGAGACAGCTGAATGGAAATGTGTTTGCTCAAATAGCTGAACTTGTAGCCATTACTCACTAAACAGCGACAATTTTCACAGACTCACTTTATGCTTATGGGGTAGTTCATGATTTTAAGATACTCTGGAGAGAAAGAAGATATTTAACATCAGCAAGCAGCAATTAACAATGCTGCTTCTGTCACAAACTTCTGAATATGCTATTATTACCAAGTGAGATGGTAAAATGTGCCGCACATAAAAGTTTTGCGATTCATACATTTGTGCTAGACATAAAAGTCCGATGATTTACATATTTCAAAAGGAAGCTGTTTTGCAGATATGGTGGATGGACAAGCTGCACTGTCTTATCCCCTTTAGACTCCATTGTTTCAGCAACTTCATGAAGTTAACACATCTATTTTTTGCAGAAACTGTTATCTTTACAAGAGAAAACCGATGACTGTGAAAGAGTGAGGTGGATCTGTGATGCATGCAGCCATTCTCTGGATCTACTTTGGCATTACCAGGAATGATGGCTGGTAACCCCACAAAATTTTTTAACTCAATTAGTTTGAGCTTATTATTTACCTTTTAATTTGGGAAAACTGCATTAACAAAAAAAAAAATTCTGAATTATTGGTTTACCCTTGACATTTCAGAAGTCATTCAACATTTTGTAAATAAATACTTCATCTGTTTAGAACACAATGTGTCTAAAAGTGTTTCTGCCCCACACAGTGTCAGAAGTTTAACTATGTTTTGGTGTTTGCTGGTTTATTTTTCTGGATAGATAGAAGCTTATCCTTGTGCTAAAAATGATGCAACTACTGTAGCTAAGAAACTTCTGTCAGAATTCATACCAAGATCTGGTGTACCTTGTTGGGCACAATCAACCAGGACACCCATTTCACAAGTCAAGTTATACAACAAAACAGTAAGAGTTTGAATATAAATGCACAATACCATTACCCACCCAGACCACAAGATTCAGGGATTGTAAAGATAATGGGCAGGATTCACGAAGCCTCCGTGTAGGAGATACAAGGCTTACACGGAGGCTGGAGTTAAACAGTGTGATGTCAACATGTCATGCATATGCATGAGAGCATGCTGAATCACACCTAAGGCTAACACGGTCTGTGGAAGACAGTAGGGGGCATGTCCGTAGGCCGAGCCCTGCAAGCGGACACGCCCCCAGAAGAGTAAAAGTGCCCAAAGTAAACACCCACAAAAGAGTACATGGAAATGTGAATAAACACAACACAACACATGCCCCCACAGACTATGAACATAACATTATATAAATGAACATGTTATATATTTTTTTTAACTGTAAAGATGTTTGCCCATGAGTGTGCTCATTTGCGCGGGCGTGCCCGAAGCTCAGCCACAGTTAGCAGTAAGTGGAAAAGCATATAAGAACTAACTATGCAAAGTAAGCCAAAAAGCAATAGTGTAGCAGTAGAGATGTTAGTTGAAGAGCAAGCAGTCATGGTTCGAGCCCCCACAACAATAATTTTTATTTTTAGTGAAATAAGCACGAAACAAGTCCCTGACATATATGTACACATATAAAATTATATTTTATGTAAAATGTAATTACATAGGCCATTTATTTTGAAGAAATGTGAGATAACAAAATAAAAAATGCCAGATGTGCCTAGAGCTGAGCTACAGTTTAACAAGGTGAGTGCATCTGCCATGGGTGATCAGTGGTTTAACAGATGTAAAATGAGTGCCCAAAGGTGAGCAGTGGTTTAACACGCTGAAACTGTGCGCCCCTAGCTGAGCTGAGCGTAATATGCGTGCTGACAGCCAAATGAAGCGTAAACCAGAGTAACCCATTTGCACGGAGCTGCGCACCGCGCCAACAAGCTAACCGACAGGCACCGTTGAGCAAGCTGTAACAAAACTGCCTTTACACAGACACACCCCCTAGCCTGTCTAGACAGTCATAAAATATAAAAAGCAGTGGTCAGGTTCGAACCCAGGATACCATGCACCATAGTCAAGGTACTAAACCACTAAGCCATGACAGCTGTACTTAGAAATGCAGTAATAGCAAATATATAGGAATGAATAGAAAGTGGAGCATGACAAAGCAGGTTTTGTGAAGCTGATACAATTCCAAATGGCCAATCACAGATAAGTGTGGGAAAAACGGCATATAAGCCCCATAGGCGGGAATACGCAGCATAAACGATTGTAGAACTAACTTGCAGCCAGAATGTCAGGAGTAGGTGAGGGTAGTTGCTTGCGAGCACAGAGGTGGGGCATTGAGGAGTCCAGATATATGGTCTGGCTCCTAGTCCACAATCATGAGGCCCAACTCATGCAGAGCCAGGTCCTGTGGGGAGCATATAGGGCTGAGGCATGGGACCAGTTGGCTCATGATCTCACCAGTGCCACAGGGATTCCAAGGACTAGTGAGCAGGTCCGTCACCACCATGCGGACCTGAAGAGACATAAGCAGGACCAATTGAACCTTTGGATCCAGGAGGCCCGGCAAATGCCCAACGCCCCACTACTGAGTAAGTTACATTTAATTATGATTAAACTAGCTGATATTATGGAGATGTGTATTCCAATATTACTTCATTTATATTACAGCTGCAGGTGTCCGTTCTGCGAACCGCAGAGCCTATGGCGATAGGCTGGTGCAGTTGCGCCACCAGGCAGGTCAGTAATCCTCTCCCAGTAACTGTAAAGAAATATAAAAGTATGACAGTTAGCAAAAGAGTGCAGTGCAGTCACTAAGTAATAAAATGTGCAAGTAACAGTGTAAGGGTGTTTGCAAGTATTGCTTGATTACAAAAGTGTGTTGCAGTCTGTAATCCAAACAGAAAAATGAAAATGTCTGAAATAAAGATGTCCCACCTGTAATATAATAGTACACAACCTGCAGCAGGCTGAAAAGTACAGCTACAGAAGATGAGCAAATCATGTGTGAAATATATCCCTGTTGAAATACTGAAACATGACAGAAGTGAGACTGCTGGAAAGGATTGTAATAACTACAGGTAAAACATGTCAATAAAGCCTAGAAGCAAGTACCATCCTGAATAGTAAAATGAAAACAAGTGAGAGAGTGTGAGAAAGAGTTATGAATCCACCAATAAAGTAGTAATAACCCCTGAATAAAGTATGCTGCAGTCAGTACAGAATGAAATGAATGTGACAAGCAGAACCAAACTGTGAAATGTGTTCAAAGTGTTGCTGCAGCTGGAATGTGTATCCCAAAATCTGGATATATTGCTCTCAGTCTGCAATATGCAGATAGTATGATTGTCTGAAATACCAAACATCCACAGTTGTCTATAGCTAAATAAAGCAAATGTAGCAGGATGATGTAGCTGAACAAAGCCAGATATGAACGTGTATGAATAACAATAAAATGTATATTGATGTAGCAGTAACAGTCCTATCACCAACTTGAAGTAGTTATCATATAGGAAACTGTAGTTAGAACAGTAGTGTGTATATATCTGCAGCTATTAGAAATGTACAGCATATGTATTGGTATTTGAAGGTGTTAATTATATTTTCTTCACCCCACCCTATAACCACATATAATCCATTCCACGTGAAATTGGTATGTGCAATCACAATTAACACCCCTGGACATTTGTCCTGTTGGGTCATACATATTTGCATGTACGTTGATGCATCTGCCCTGTTCATACATCCAAACCCGATGGCCTGTTGCCATCAATCAACCCTGCATGTTGTTGGACTGTGTATTGCTGTTCAAATTATGCATGTGTTATGCTCGCTGTTCAATGATGTGAATATCTGGGTGTTTGCTTAATGGGAATACTAATGCATGCTGTTACAACTAATTGCGAATGGTATTGTATGTTACTAACCCAAACTGTCATGACATAATGCAAAACATAGGACGACAGGGAAGGCGGGTTCCAGCGGACCCACCTCTCCCACCTCAGCTGGCGAGTGCACCTGGCATGAATGCCCAGTCCGGACCCTCCTCCGGTGGCCCTGTGCCACCTGCAGGTGGAAGCACTGCAGGGGATGGGGCTCGTCCCCCCTCTGCAAGTGTGGCCGGAGGAGAACCACCACTCACCCTCCGTAGCGTCCGGACTGTAGTGTGTAGGGAGATCCGGGACTCTGTTCTTGGACCCCTACGCCAGCTTGAGGCACAGGTGGCACAACTTATGGGCATGCCTGTTGCCCCAGCCTACACAGCCCCCAGCACAGCCCCATCCTGGGCAGTGAAGGAACAGTGGCAACTGCCCATGGGTGGGGATATCAGTTCCACTGTTGCCATCTGTGGGCTCGTGGGCTCATGGGCTCATGGGCTCTGGATATCCAAACATCCATCCCCGTCTATTGTGTAACCCCCCCACACGTGTCATACACCGCCCCTGTATGCGTCTTGTTTCTCTTGTCTGTTGACCTACCCAACCTACCTCCCCAGCTATACCGACTTCCTTTACCTGACATACCACTCTCACCTGGAGAAAAAAAAAAAAAAAAAGGGCACTCTGTACCAACAAATAAATTACGCCCCATACATAGCTGCCCATTTCGCACACATGTCTGCTGGACATGGAAACTATCAATTACAATTGGCTGTACAACAAGTATTATTGTTGTCCTGACACCTCTCTCAGGGGTAGAAGGTTTCAAATGTCACACCAAATTACAAACATATGCACAGCTGTTGCTGATGAAGAAATGGGCAGCTATGGGCCTTACCTACATCCCTCCTGCAAAACCCAAGCTTGTTTCCCTACTGTCTTACCCTCTTTGTGACCCCTTTTTCACTACTTTCCTGTCTCCCCATTTTAATTTCTTTCAAAGAAAATAGCGCGGGTGTGCGCAAGAGTAAGCACTTTTAAGCGGTTGTAAGCGGTGTGCACGGAGCTGAACGCCAGTGTGCATGCGTGAGCTCCGTGCAAACCAGCACTAACCCGGTTACAAACTGCTTAAAAGTGCCTTAGTCACTCGGATTGACAGGTTCTGTAGTCAGTTCAAAAGCAAAATAAAATCCCACTGTCAGTCCCGAACCCAGGAAACAGTAGTCTGCATGACTTACCACTAAGCCATGGCTGTTATACAAGAACATTGTGTTAAAATAAATATATCATGTAATAGTAGGAATGAATGTAAAGGGAATATAGGATGTGTAGTACACAAAGCATGTCATATATACTTACTGTCAAATCTAGTAGATTTCTATAATAGTAGTGTGTGAACAGAAACAGCCATGCCAGTTGGTAGCTAGTAGGTAATAATGTCAGTTATTATACATATATAATGTACTGCTCCAAACTCCACAAACCAAAACAAAAATCACGAAAGCGAGGACAAAAGCAGGCTGAGAAAATACTCCAAATTTATTAACACACAAAACACGAGTATGTAATCCACAGAATGAACGCCTTCACAAATACAGCGTTTTCGTCCAGATGGACTTCATCAGATAAAATGCCTTAATGCTTTAAGGTGTTTTATATATAAGAACAATTTCCACAAGCACCAATCATTTTTCCTTCCCATTTTAAACCTACAAATCAACCTACAAGTTACTAAATAATTTATTAGTTCATCACTTCCTATTGCCACCATGTTTGTATCTTTATTATATAAATAAATAGACTTTTAGATACATAAAATTCTAGTAAATAAACTTAATTTTTTACAATAAAAACTCCTATAGATGTGTTGACTGATTATAAATATTCTAAATTAACTTATTCTTTAAAAATATCTTATTAAAAGATTCATAAAACTATTCTGTCCTGGATGTTAAAACTGATGTTATCTAAAATAGAGCAAGGGTGACACCTACTGACAAAATCTGGTAATGGAATACTAAAGTCACACTCTAGCAGATCTAATTTTCAAGAGGGGCAAAATAGAAATATATTCATTTAGCCCGGGCTTTTTATTTGCCTCCAAGGCAACTTGCCACCATAATTCTTTATAGGCAATATTTTCTTCCCAAGGGCCTCCTCATATTCCTTTTTATTTGTTCCAAAACAAAGAATTGGAATTTGGCTCCCCCACATGTTTTGGTATGCCTGTAAATAGCATTTGTTTTCCCTTTTTAACATCATACATGTGTTTGTAAATGCGTCTCTTTAAGGTCCTTTCTGTCTTTCCTATATAAAAGGATGGACATTACATAAATAATAAGTACACAAGTCCTATAGATTCACAATTATAGTACCCCTTACTTTTTATGCACCTTCCCCTGCTGGTCAAAAAAATATTATCTCTATTAATAATATGCTCACATTGTTTGCATTTGCCACATTTAAAGGTTCCAAGTTTACCCCTAGTGCCCATATGGGTTCCATTATTACCATAATTGTTGTATTCCAAAATTCCCTTTATACTTGTTGTATTTTTAAATACTACTCTTGGTGTCTCCTGTGGCAATCCATCCAAATCCGTGAGGGCCCTAAATCTCTCCCATTCTCTTTGGAATGCATTTTTGATATTTTTATTCAATAAATTATATTCCAGAATCAAAGATTTTTGGAAATTTCCTTCTTTATCCTCTTCTTTTCTATTCTGCTCACTAGTTATACCAAAAATTGGCTCAAACCTCCCTTTTCTCCATTCTTCCACTTCAGTTCTAATATTTTTAATAAATTCCGGTGGATATTCTCTTTCTAGGAACATTCTTTCCAGATGATCACATTCTGCCTTAAATTTTCTCTCATTGTTTGTCATCCTAGACCCCCTCACGAATTGCCCTTTCACTAGGTTTTTTTTTTACAATATATAGGGTGGGCACTTTTGTAATGCAAAAATGAATTCACATACGTGGGTTTTCTGTAAACACATGTTTCAAAAGTTTTATCACTTTTTGTAATTTCCACATCCAAATATTGAATATTAGTTTTAGAATAATTATAAGTAAATTTTAAAAATTCTGTAGTCTTTTCAATATATTTAATAAATTCATCCAGTACATCCTTACCCCCTGTCCAAAAAATTATAATGTCATCTAGAAACCTCTTATATAAAGTCCAATACTCAGCATAAGGGGAACTCAAAACATACCGTTCCTCCCAATTTGCAAGTACTAGGTTAGCAAAGGTAGGTGCACAGGCTGAATGATGAATTTATTAAATATATTGAAAAGACTACAGAAAACCCACGTAAGTGAATTCATTTTTGCATTACAAAAGTGCCCACCCTATATATTGTAAAAAAAAAAAAAAACCTAGTGAAAGGGCAATTTGTGAGGGGGTCTAGGATGGCAAACAATGAGAGAAAATTTAAGGCAGAATGTGATCATCTGGAAAGAATGTTCCTAGAAAGAGAATATCCACCGGAATTTATTAAAAATATTAGAACTGAAGTGGAAGAAGGGAGAAAAGGGAGGTTTGAACCAATTTTTGGTATAACTAGTGAGCAGAATAGAAAAGAAGAGGATAAAGAAGGAAATTTCCAAAAATCTTTGATTCTGGAATATAATTTATTGAATAAAAATATCAAAAATGCATTCCAAAGAGAATGGGAGAGATTTAGGGCCCTCACGGATTTGGATGGATTGCCACAGGAGACACCAAGAGTAGTATTTAAAAATACAACAAGTATAAAGGGAATTTTGGAATACAACAATTATGGTAATAATGGAACCCATATGGGCACTAGGGGTAAACTTGGAACCTTTAAATGTGCAAATGCAAACAATGTGAGCATATTATTAATAGAGATAATATTTTTTGACCAGCAGGGAAGGTGCATAAAAGTAGGTACTATAATTGTGAATCTATAGGACTTGTGTACTTGGCTATTGTGGAATGTCCATCCTTTATATGGAAAGACAGAAAGGACCTTAAAAGACATTACAACACATGTATGATGTTAAAAGGGAAAACAAATGCTATTTACAGGCATACCAAAACATGGGGAGCAAATTCAATTCTTTGTTTTGGAACAAATAAAAGGAATATAAGAGGAGGCCTTGGGAAGAAAATATTGCCTATAAAGAATTATGGTGGCAAGTGGCCTTGGAGGCAAATAAAAAGCCCGGGCTAAATGAATATATTTCTATTTTGCCCCTCTTGAAAATTAGATCTGCTAGAGTGTGATTTTAGTATTCCATTACCAGATTTTGTCAGTAGGTGTCACCCTTGCTCTATTTTAGGTAACATCAGTTTTAACATCCAGGACAGAATAGTTTTATGAATCTTTTAATAAGATATTTTTAAAGAATAAGTTAATTTAGAATATTTATAATCAGTCAACACATCTATAGGAGTTTTTATTGTAAAAAATTAAGTTTATTTACTAGAATTTTATGTATCTAAAAGTCTATTTATTTATATAATAAAGATACAAACATGGTGGCAATAGGAAGTGATGAAATAATAAATTATTTAGTAACTTGTAGGTTGATTTGTAGGTTTAAAATGGGAAGGAAAAATGATTGGTGCTTGTGGAAATTGTTCTTATATATAAAACACCTTAAAGCATTAAGGCATTTTATCTGATGAAGTCCATCTGGACGAAAATGCTGTATTTGTGAAGGCGTTCATTCTGTGGATTACATACTCGTGTTTTGTGTGTTAATAAATTTGGAGTATTTTCTCAGCCTGCTTTTGTCCTCGCTTTCATGATTTTTGTTTTTATTATACATATATAAATGTATGTATATTTATATATATATATATATATATAGTTGTAGGTGTCAGTGTACATACACACTTAGTACAGGAAACAGGAGAGATGAATGGAGAAATGTGAATCTACAACACAGCCTGAATCATGAGAGAGATACTAACCTTTACACTCACAGAACAGTGTCCACAGCATACCAGCTTGGTCCCCGCCCTTACAATCTGAAAGGGCAACGCCTATCACACATACCCTTTTATAGCACTGTCCTGAAATCACAGTGAGAACTGCAATCAGTACACAACTGGCTGCATGCAATTAGCAAATGCTGGCTTACAATTGGTGCAGAGGCCATCACATGGACTTATGCAGATACCTACAAAAGCATCCTGTACTCCCACTCCACACATGCAATACTTTCATTGCACCATCTGGAGGCAGAGAGAGAAAGAAAAAAAAAAAAAAAAGAAAAAGACAAACTAAGTTGAAGCTGTCATCAGTGTCAGTATCAAGCTGGGCTAGCAGCACCAGGAAGCTATAGTAACGCAACCAGCTGCGACAAACACAGGTAATTTAAAGTAACAGGTTAATAGTCTACATACTGTGAACCCTCCATATGTGTCATTGGTCTGTATCTATAGGTATGTCCATGTGAGAAGTTGTGTGCACGTAGTTTCACCCAAAGGGGATGACTATTACATTACATGTCATTCAGTGTTAGGCCATGATTCTGGCACCAGTTGTCCGTTTCAGTGAGGCCTGTCTGTAGGATGTGTGTGTCAGCTGGTGTAACGACTATGGCACTTAGTTCGCAGTCATCTGGGAACTTTGTCATCCACAACCCGCACATGTTTGCTTTCACATCTGAGAAGTAAATGCCAAACAAGAGGGGTCCTAGGACAGAGCCCTGTGGGATACCACATGTGACTGGCTTTGAGTCTGGCATGGCTCCCGCAATATCGATATTATGGATTCTGTAGTTCAACCAGTGTGCAACCCATCATGTGACATATGTAGTAACATGTATGCTGATGAGCTTGTCTATGATGCCTGAATGGAATACTGTGATGAAGGCCGTAGGCAAGTCCAGGTAGGCTGTATGGACTGCTTTGCCCTCATCAATGGCTGTAGTGACTGTTTTGAAAAGGTCAACCAGGTTCAAAAGGCAGGATCAGCCCATCACAAAGACAAACTGGGTGGGATCAAGTGTCAGCAGGTACCCAATATCGCTGTATATGCGTCCCATAATGAATCATTCCATAGCTTTGCAGACCAGGCTGGTTAAGCTTATGGGGCAGTAGTTCCCAGGGTCAGTAGAGGTGCCTCCTTAGTGGAGTGGGACCACTGTTGCTGTATGCCAGTGTTCACGTACATATCCCGTAGCACGGCCAAGGTTAAATATCAGTCTTATATGCGGTTGTATCTCCTCTTGGAGTTCACGTAGCACACATCCAGGGATACCATCAGGTCACATTGATGCTGTGTGTTCTGCTTTGCTGACGGCGGCCCTCACCTGGACATCTGAGATGACAGGGAGGTTACATTCAGCTGTGATAAGTATTTCTAAATGTGGGGGAGAGGGAGGGGGGATACTTGCACTGAACCTGTCTGCCAGAATGTTTCCAATATCTGTGTGTTCAGTGAATGTTAAGTAGGTGTGTAGTAACTCAGAGCATATCTGAGGCTTTTGGTCCATATGTCTAACATAAATGAAGAAGGCCTTGTGGTTATCTATAGTGTCCGTGGCCATTTCCCTCTCAGAGTTGGCCGTGGACATTGTTATGAGAGACCGTAGCTTATTACCAGTGCTGACCACAGATGCCTTCCCTTTATGTGAATCTGCTCTGTCCTGCAGTAGCCTCCTTCTATTGTTATACAATCTGCCTTTGGCTGGGGTCCACCATACAGGATGCCTAACCTTTGTGCACAGGGTCTGGGTTAAAAATGTGTGTGCATGTTCCATGCATTCTTTGGGATGTCCGTGGGAAGCATTCGCAAAGGGGTCAGCATTGTGGGTTGTGGCTACCACTGGCCCAGTGGGCTGCATGGATACCATGTCAGTCCTAACAAGTGAATATCTTTCTATTCACATATATATCAAAGTAGTCTACTGTGCTGGTGGTGGGATATGTATATCCAGGCTGAGTAATTTGTGTCCAGATCACACTAGTGGATGGCATTCCACATACAGTACCTTGGTATGTACCCCCAGAGTGAGGTTGTGCATTGGACCTGTCTCAGTGTGCTGACCGATGGGGCTTGCTACTATGTTGTATGGAATGTGGCAGGTATTGTTGCACAGGTGTTGGCTGAGCACTGATATCTGGCCATGTACTTGTGTATCCACCAAGAGACACACACGTGCTACATATGGGAGTAGTAGTATATCACTACAGTTGAGTATCATGTATAGTATGTGTGCCATATATTGCTGACATAGTTTGCTGATATCCTGTTTGTGTTCTCTTTCAGGGACATGGCGCGTCAGCAAAATCCTGCCTACTCTGCTGCAGAAGATGAAGAGATGCACCAGAGCCTGGTGCGGGATTATGACATACTGTTTTCCCACACCAGCCAGAATCAGCAGGAGAGGGTTGCACTGTGGCAAGACGTTGTCCGTAGGGTAAATGACATTGGCACGCATAATAGGACATATGAACAGGTACGACATCACTGCAGTGATTTAATCAGAAATGTCCGTCAGCGTGCGTCGGATATCCACAGGCAACAGGTCACCACAGGAGGTGGGGGCCACACATCCCCCCCTCACCAGACTGGAGGGGCTACTCCTAAATGTTGTGGATCCAGCTCAGGAACATCAACAGCAACACACCTGCATTATGATGGAGGCTGGATCCACACAGCAACACGACATGGAGCGTACACATCCCCCCCTCACCAGACTGGAGGGGCTACTCCTAAATGTTGTGGATCCAGCTCAGGAACATCAACAGCAACACACCTGCATTATGATGGAGGCTGGATCCACACAGCAACACGACATGGAGCGTGCAGGTAATATGCCATATGTACACTTGACTGTTCTGTACACTGTTAGTTTATGCATGTGTAAGGTGTGTCCTTATGTAGCTGTCAACATAGTATGTAATTGTGCAGGTGTGATATGGCCAATATCAGCAGCTGACATGTGAAAGGCAACTGGTGTACTACTGCACTGTATCATACAGTATCAATGGCACAGTTGTGCCCACTGACAGTAATCCCCTCATTTCTGCAGGTCCCTCCGGTGTTACAGCAAGGCAGCCCATCCATACTGGTGAGTGTGTTTTAACAATACTTATAATAGTCCTGATGGTGCTAGTAATAATAGTGTAACTCAGTAGTGCTCTGTGTGTATACTGCGGGGTGTGCATGTGTGCATGTGTCCACGTGTGCATGTGTGCATTAGTGCATCACTGGTAACATTGTGTAGACATTGTAAACTGTGGTTCCTGTCTTCCTCTCACAGGTTCTGGTGCTGCTCTGGTGTCCTGCAGCAAGGAACCTGAATCTGGTGCCACAGGTACTGATAATGATGATATCTGTGTAACGGAACAGGAAGGTGTGTCAGGGTCTGTCATTGGTCAGCCAATTGACAGTACACAGCTGTCAACCCCACTATTGCGCATAGTCATCCTGCCAGTACATCCTATGTCACCATTGTCCCTAGGTGATGGACAGGATAGAGTGGGCATTGACCAGGGTAATGTGGTATCTGTGGCACATGCTTCCCCACACAGCAGCCATGGGCAGGGTACTGAGATGGTACCACACAGACAGTTGCCCATGGGTTCTCGTGGGAGCATCCATGGGTGTACTGCCTCTGGCAGACGTGCCCAAAGAGGTCCGTCAACCTTAGCTATGTTTCGGGCTGTCATGCAGGCACAGTCGCTTATGGAAAGGTACACCAGACAGGGTCTGAGGGAGCTGAGAGCATGTCGCACAGCCATGACTGACAGTATGCATGACATCGGTGAAATTACGGATAGCATCCGCGATGTCATAGACGGACGTTGTGGGGGCATATTACAGCAGTTCCACAACCACATGTCCATGAGCCAGGGCAATGGTGGACGGTTGTGACGTCAATGTGGCCATATGCCAGCAACAGCTGGCAGTCGGCGTGGACGACAACAGGCCTGTGGATGCCCCCATAGTGCCAGCCGCAGCCCCAGCAATGCTGGGTCTGTGCTGTCAGACCGCCCCAGGAGACCACGTGCACGTGGCTCTGGACAGTCCCAAAAGGGACCTGTGTCCAGTCAACACACTCCCGCTTCTGATGACAGTACCCAGTCTGGTTTAGTACCACATACGTTCCGTAGCACCCCTGCCAGGCACAGGTACTGTGTCCGTGCCCACAGACACTGATCTGTATGACCTGCCAGGTGCAGTCTGTGGCTGTCCACAAACTCCAGTATATGGCAGCCATGAGGTGGAACTGTGTGCATGCATACACACATGCAAAATGCTAACACCTAGGGCTACCACATACAAACACACACTGCACCAACAGTGCCCCACCCTGTACTGCTGTCCCTCACCAACACACATACACACACATGTCAATTGGTGGCATACTCAGGCATACCTAATTCACACCCTGTGCATATGATGAAACTGTGCCACCTCCTGCAATCTCCAACATCAGTACAGGAACAGGTAAACACGTTGCTGATGCACAGGGTGACTACATAGAAGTGTATTACTAGTATCATGTTGGTAACAGTACAGTGTGCGGATATGACTGTGTGTATATCCCAGCATGCCTGATGCAGTAACTGTATGACTGTCCTGAATTGTTATCTACACCCATAGTAAGTACCATAGTGTAACAGCTGCACATTGCATACCAGTGGTAAGGATGTCAACAGATAGCCACATACATAGGTAGCACAGGGGAGAAGCTAATGCAAGTAGTGATACGCAATGATGGACATGTACAGTAATGGTGGCATGTTGCCCACAACGACTATGCAATGTGGATGTTTGCGCATGTTGATATGTGTGCAGTACCAATGTAATACAAATTACAATTAAATATGACATAATATCAGTTATACCATGGACATCTGAGCTGTGTATTCCTGGGTACATGTTGATAGTGCCTGCATATTTGCACTGTTACCTACTGGAAGTGTTACCCCTTCTTTGTTGTACAATGGAGTACTTTCAGCCCTGCTAACTGTAGCTTTGTTTGCTTGGGGTTCCCTGGAACACTGCTTCCACCTGCAATGCAGAGTTAGAGCTTCTGTGGATTCCTAGTGACATCTGCATAGCGTACTATACGTGTGTCAATTTTCCACATGACAGAACGTCACTGTCTGTCCTGTTCACATGTACGTTGCCTGTGACACATTTCATAGGACTTGCATGGCATTTACCCACGTGTGCAGTCATATATGCCAGTGCTATGAAATCAGTAGCAATACACCCACACACTCACCTTCAGTATGTTGTTCCCCATTGGCCCTATGTGTTGGTAATCACCATGGCAATCACACTACTATGGTAGCATGTGCAAAGGTAACCTGTGAATCACCTCTATGGTCCAGTTGTGGTTTATGAGAGTCATGTGGCAATGTCACAGCTGCCACATGTATGCAGTCAACCCTCTCCCCTGACCAGGAACGTACAACACATGTGTGAGATGCCACCACATAGCCAATCTGGGGACTCAGCACTCTGAACCCAGTACTGCCATACCCTGTCAGGTGGCATGACATACTACAGTGACTACAATACCAGTCTGACATAGACCCACACTGACAGCAATACGAACACACTGGAGCATACTTGGAGACTCAGAATAGCATCCTGTCTGAGCATCACACACCTCCGCAGCTGGCACACAGGCATACATTAAGTATGAACAGAGCACATGCCACACATGGCACACACATCCCGTGTGCCACACACTCACAGCCTGTAGGGCTACACAACACTCCTGCTACAGATGTGTCAGGTACCTCTCTTGGCCGCTGCAGTGGGGTCCTGCTCAACAGGCTGTACATGGTGAAGGTCACGGTGATATGCCCGTGGGGCACTATGGTCCACCACAAAACACATGCATACAAGTCAGTCAGAGGCATGGACACACATGACTCCATCATTGTCCATGCCACTATGGATGACCTGAGACATACCTCCCTGGACTACATGATAGGGAACATAGTAGGGCTCTCTCAGCATGTGGCATGGGCCAGTATGAGCCTGACCTTGGTTGCCATCATACCCTCACCAGGTATGCTACCACAATATGTAGGGTGTTCTATGTCTACATTCTGCTCAATCTCCAATGTCATTCATAGGGTATCCAATGGCTGTCAACGTGTGCTTACATGCTAGGGAAGCTACAATGATTTGAGAGGGGCAGCTTGCACGTGACACCCATGGGCCATTGTATATTGGCGAAGCCCCTTGATACACACATAGTGCCTTTTGCTGCAGGACACGGATTACATAGCCACCTCCGCGGGTATCACACGGGATAGGACAGTAACAGTGATGCTACAAAACACCTGCAGTGTACACCGCAAGATGCATGCACTGGACACTGTCCTCAGCACGGTAAACTGCAATATCTGTGCAGTACCAGATTCCTGATTCACGGCTCACAGATGCAACCCATCACTGCCAGGTTATACCTCATACCATGCCTGTCATCACCTACACATGGACAGGGGGTGGTATCTCAAGGCACCACAGATACACACACCTCCAGGTTGTTGGCACAGCACAAAGCATCAGGGCCTATCCATGAGCAGCTAACAGTGTGTTGGACTGCCTTCTGGTTCAAAGCCTGGCACACACAACCCTCCCATACACAGGAAACCCACCTGTCCTCCCTAACAACACTGGCAATATGACAGTCTCTAGAAATGTCTTTATATGGCTGGACTGCATCCAGCCAAACATTGTGCGTAAGCATTACTGTAGCTACAACACACTAGCTGAAAGGTTCCCAGCATGTAGTCACTGAATTGCAGTGGAACAACATGTTACCAATTCCACAACAGGTGGGAACATGCAGCACCTGTTCATCGACTACATGTAGACTATATGGCCCAGACCAGATGTGTATCCCCTGCTGTTGGTAGTATACCATATACAACTCACACTGTATATACACATACCGCATGCGGCCCCTGCACAGTAAGACACAGTCATAATGTTATGCATTGCGAATACCATTTATCCACTTGAGGCATGTTTCAGACATGGTAACTACTGAAGGTCACAGGTATATATGTGCATGTGTCACACACATACATCATGTGTGCATTGCCATTGCTGGTTAAGGCAATGGCATGCATTGTTATGAACAACAACCCACACATGGTCATATTGCGTGACAACCACACGTGGCAGTTGTGGGTTTCCAAAACATACCTATCTGTGCTCTGACAGTGGTAATAGACCCAGTAGCAGAGCGCACTATTGGCATTAATGGGCAATTAGCCCTGTTTGGCTATACTGATAGTGTGGTGACATCCGCTGTGTTTATTGGGGGATGTCACCACACTATCAGTGTGGTGACATCCCCCAGTAAACACAGCGGATGTCACCACAATATCAGTGGGGTGACATCTGCTGTGTTTACTGGGGGAATATGCAACATCTGGTGTATTGTAGTAGTTGCCAAAAGGATCTGTTCTCTCACACTTGCAATTACACACACCCTACTACCCCCCACAAACACTTGCCATTTGCAGGATTCATACCCCTACCTATGTCATGACACGTGAGAGACACATTAGCGAAGCGCACTATTCTGATTACTAGGAAGTTCCTCTTCTCTGTCTGTACTTATAGGGTGCTGACATCATCAGTGTTTGGAAAGGGTAATGTGCATCATATAGTGTGTACTCCTGATTGCCAAAAAGCACATGTCTTTCATACAGAATTGCACACAAACTCCCCTCATCCAAACACGCACACTTGCCATTTGCAGGATTCAAATCCCTACCTAACTATATTATGACACTTGAGACACACACATTAACAGAGTACACTATTCGGATTATTGAGAGGTTTCCCTTCTACAGCTGTACTTATAGGGTGCTGACATCATCAGTGTTTGGAAAGGGTAATGTTCATCATGTAGTGTGCTCTCCTAATTGCCAAAATGCACATTTCTTTCATACAGACTTGCCAGCACACACACACTCTTATCCACACACTTGCCATTTGCAGGATTCAAACCCCTACCTAACTATGTTATGACACTCGTGATGGACGCATTAGCAGAGCATGCTATTCGCATTACTGGGAGGTTTCTCTTCTCCTGCTGTACTTATAGGGTGCTGACATCATCAGTGCTTAGAAAGGGGAATGTGCATCCCGCAGAGTGTTTTCCCAGTTGCCATAAGGGACATTCCCCTCACACAGACTTGCACACACACTAACCCCCCTCCACACACACTGGGCAGTTGCAGGATTCAAACCCCTACCTAACTATGTTATGACACTCGAGATGGATGCATTAGCAGAGCGCGCTATTCACATTACAGGGTGGGTTTTCTTCTCCTGCTGTACTTATAAGGTGCTGACATCATCAGTGCTTAGAAAGGGGAATGTGCATCCCGTAGATTGTTTTCCCAGTTGCCAAAAGGGACATTTCCCTCACACAGACTTGCACACACACTAACCCCCCCCCTCCACACACACTGGGCAGTTGCAGGACTCAAAACCCTACCTAACTATGGTATGACATTTGAGACTGACACATTAGCGGAGTGCGCTATTTGCATTACTGGGTGGTTTCCCTTCTCCTGCTGTACTTATAGGGTGCTGACATCAGTGTTTAGAAAGGGGAATGTGCATCCTGTAGAGTGTTTTCCCAGTTGCCAAAAGGGACATTTCCCTTACACAGACTTGCACACACAACAACCCCGCTCACCCACACACACTGAGCATTTGCATGGTTCGAACTCCTACCTATGACACTTGAGGGAGATGCATTAGCAGAGCACGCTATCCGAATTACAGGGCATCTGTTCTGCACCTGCAGTATTTATAGGGTGCTGACATCTTTATTTCTAAATAGGTATGTACATCTAGTACTACCCGTCAGGTGGGGGATAGCATATATATGCATTTGCAGCCACCTACTTCAGGGCCAGATATGCACATCGCACTGACAGGTTATGTTCTATACCATGCTCCGTGACCATAGGGCCTGTAACACACAACACAACCAGTCCAGAACACCCCTCCCACATCCAGGACACACACTTTGCTTCCCTGGGAACAGTGCCAGGATATGCAGGTGTTCACATACACCATTCCAGTTGTTAACATCAGGTACAGGCATATTGTGTGTGGGAACTACTCAGGCCTCTACAACAATACCCTACAGCCACTAAAATTTGTGGGTCCATGTGCTATGGCAGAACCACTCACCACAGCCACATGGGGGAATACATATTGCACCTGTCCATCTGAAACATGGGTACTCCCTGTTCCACACCAGAGGTAGACCGCCATTGTTGATATCTGACCATACCCACTTTCCCTGGACATCCATATCCCATTCACACCCCCAGGCAAGGTTGTCACTGCAAACAAACTGTATTTAGCACAAGCAGACTCTACACTTGTGAAGACTGGGGTGGAAGACTTCAAAGGTCCCATGCTGGGGGACTATACTGGCCACTCTGCATAATCCTTGACAATTGCATTCTATGAGCATGTGTAAGGTTTGCATTGATCATGCTATCCCACATATACCCATGACTGCTCCACAACAGGACACCTGTCAGGTGTACATCAGCCATATATGAGCTGTCCAACAGACAGAGTGAGCTAATACATTGCAGAGCTGTAGCCCGCAGAGGAAGGACATCTCTGAACAGTACCGGCACAACACTTCAATCCCACATAATCACCACAACACAGTGTTGACAGTGAAATTGTCCAGACAATGCAGATAGGGCTCCCCTAAGTGTTATTGATGCCCACTTACTGTTAGAGGTCCTCAGCAACCCTCTTCCAGCACACACCAACAACATGGATGTGGCTTAGCACATTCAGACTCTGGGATCTCCACTGTGTCCCTGCTTGACAGCACAGCACACTAGCCTCACACGATGCCGTATGTGATCTACTTTAGTGGCACAGTAGCCTACTGTACTGGGGATGCAGATGCCAAGCACACTCTGGCTAAGCTGTCATTCCCTAGGGCAAGCAGCCTAGTATTGACCTCTACACCCATATGTTTAATTATCAGATGCACAATATTTGTTGCTGATAGACTGTTTGCAGGTCTTATTGCCATAGCATTCTGTGTTTCTATGAACTTGTGTATCTATGGAAGATGTTTGAATATGTGGGGGATCCACTAAATCACTTTTGTCTCTGTAGTCATTTACTGTGTGTACTGGGAAGATTGCTGTGATGTGGTTGGTTCCTGGAATGATGCGTACAAATACCAGATATGTGTGGCCAACTGCTAAATGGAGATATGGCCTAAGTGCGTGAGCATGCCCAGTTCAGCCTTTCCATGGCATGTTGTCTGACATATGCCTCATTTATCAAAGTGTGCGAGCATGCCCAGTGTGAGCTTTCCATATGTTGAACTCTGCAGTCCACCACATATTTGTGTGAGTGTGAACTTCAACAACATCTCACGTTTATGGTTGTGTTGGGTGTCATGTTGTGTACTTACTGGCCAACTGCTTCGTGTCTGAACACAACAGGGATTATACTGTGCCTGCAGGGATTGCATGGGATACTTTGCATACAGTTGTCAACATCCTTTCATACTGACCTAACACTGTAGTACCGTATAGTGTACTGGTTCAACTTTCACTGTGGTGGACAGTATCCTGGGCTTTAGTCCCATCACTGCTTTAAATCTTCATAGTGAGCACAACAGACTGTGTAGGGGCCAGTTGTGCACATATGAACCATGTTGCATTATGTTCAGATATGGACTACCTAAACCAGGCTTGTCCAACATTGGTAGTGTATTCCACAACATAGGTGGACATTGGCAAACACTAGCGATGTGCCCTAGGCCATTTCTAATGCTAGTCAGAGAGTGTTTGTCCTTCGACACACATTGTAACTGGAGTTTGCCATGACATATGTCATGGTTAGTATACTGTGCCTCCATCTACCTGTGACATAACAGTGATACCCTGGGTAAACCTACCATCTCCCATCCACTCATCAAGATTCCTCTTGAGGAGTGTCGATGGGTGACTCTCTGGCTAACCTGTACTGGGAGTTTATCCAAGAGTGGGGGTGGCTTCTGTGTTATGGATCATCCAGTACAGCTTGTCCTATGTATGTCAGTGCTGAGGTTCAGGTCACTCATGTGCATAGCTCACTGCCATTCAGGTTGTACGAGGTGCAGCATGTTCATTGATTCCAGCTTGGACATGGCTTTATACATCAGGCACAGCTTGCCTCCGGGTGGGCAGTATGGTAGTGTGTGGAGCTGCAGTTTGTTTAATCAGGCAAGACATGGCATCTTTTCAAGCTCTTTGCTACTCCTGGTGAGGTACTGTTGTGGACTTTACAGTTGATGGAGGTGTCTGCTGAGGTACATCCCACAGGGGCTATTGTAGTCAATTGTAACACTGATGAAGGATGACTGCAGAGCCACAGTGACCTCCCCTTATCTATATCCGACAACCTTCATGATTAGGTGGGTATATGGTATGTTTCTGTGAACACTACAGCCTCATGTTTTTCCAATGCAGGATATCTATCACCTTGTGTCCCCAGGTCTCTCATTACATGTTAGGTACATAATGGGTTATCACCTGTGTGGTAATTGGTGGGCACTTACTGTATATCCACGGTGGTTGACTATACACATTTCTGCAATTAGCTTGCTGACATGGCTATGGCACCAGTTGTCTGTTTCTATGTGGCCCTTCCGTGGGATGCTCGTGTCAGCTGGGGGTCAGATGTGGTGGGCAGTTTCTACTCCTCTGCATACATGTTCAGTCACAGTCCTTCAATGTTGGCCTGTACCTATGGGACATATATACGGAACGAAGGAGATCCCAGGACCAAGCCTTGTGGGATGCCACTTATATGTGGTTTGTAGTCTGACATGGATGCAGCATGTCTGACCATGTCAGTTTTGTCCTTGGTCTGGTTTGCAACTCCTCTACTGACATAGGGGTTTATATTTAAGCTGGTGAACATATCCATACTGAACACGTAGGGTATTGTATGGAAGCATTTGCAAGGTCCAGCTACGCTGTGTGGACCACATTGCCCTCATCAATGACCTTAATGACTGTTTCAAATGGGTCAAACATGTTTAGGGGCAGGATATGCACTTACGACAGCCACACTGGGTAGGGTCCGGTGTCAGTAGGTCCCCGATAGCTTTATGTCTGCGGTACATGCTGATCCTTTCCATAGCTGTGCAGACCAAGCTTGTCAGGATCCTGGGGTGGTAGTTTGCAGTATCCATTCAGGCAACACCTTTGTTGAGAAGGACCACTGTTGTTGTACACCGCTCTTTGGGTACATATCCTGTGGTAAGGCTGACACTGAGCAGTAGTGTGATTTGGCATTCCATTCTTCTTGGAGTCCATGCTGGACTCAGCCCAGGACACCATCTCACACCTTTGCTGTTGTGTGTTTTGCTTTGTAGATGCTGGCTGTTACCTCAGCATCTGCAATGTCAGGGGGCCAGCAGTCTGCTGGGATAGATATTTTGCATTCTGGGGGGGGGGGGGGTTGCACTGCACCTGTCAGGTTGTATGTTGGCAATGTGTGTGTGTTTGGTATGTTTGTAATACTTGTGTGATTCAGAGCATATCTGTGAATTCCCAACATGGTTCCTACCATCAGTTGAGTATGCCTTTTGATTATCCTTAGTGTCCTGTACAATTTGTATCTTCATAAGTCCATAGGTTCATACTAGGCTAACCACCCTAGGGCATTTGTAAGCCTAGCCACAGTGTGTGTGTCTTTCGCCACGCCTTGCTATGTCAATAGTATGGCCATTTATGATTTACTTTACTGTGCCTCTGTCTGGACGTGACACAGTGAAGACCCCCAGTGTACATCTACGATCATCCATCCACTTGGAAATATTCCTGTTGAGGGGTGTCAGTGAGGGGCTTTGCCTAACATGGAGTGGGATCCTGTTCCACGGTGTGGGGAGCCTCTGGGTTATGTATCTGTCCCTCCAGCACATCCTATTTCATTATGTGTTGAGGTTGACATCTGTCACGCACAGCTCCAATGGCTTTGATTTTCTTGTGGTGGAGCATGTCCATTACTCCTGTGTTGGACATGGCCTTGTACAACAGACATACAATGTCTCTGTGTAGGCAGTATGTGACTGCATTCAGCTGGGGTGTCTACATCCAGGCAGCCTATGACATATATTTGAGACCCTTTATCCTCTTGGTGAGGTACCTTTAAGGTCTTTCTAACCGCTGCAGGTGTCAGGTAAGGTACATCCCATATGAGTCATTGTACTAGATTATGGGTCTGATAAGAGAACAGTACAGGGGCACAATGACCTGTTGATGTAGATGTGAATCCTTTCATGATACGGTGTCCAATATAGATGGTCTTCCTAGCCCCATTGGCAGTGAGTGTCATATAACAGGATACTGTCCACTTGTGTCCCAGGTCCCCGATTACTCCTTGCATACATAATGATTTACCACTTGTGGTAATTTGTGAGTACCTTGTTTGGTATTTGGTGGGACATTCATACTGTCCAGTGTCTTCAGAACGTCTGGGTGGGGTTCCTGTGTGTGAGTGTGGTCTGTAGCATGCTACAGACTGTACAGCAGTTTTGACTACAGTTAGGTGTACATGGGTGGCCTCCGCTGCTTCGTGCATTGTCAGTTACCTGGTCGTATGGGTGTCTGTGCTGCATATGGATACTCCCCTCCTTTGATGTTCTGGTCCAGGTTTTGGGGCCATAACGCACAATTTGAGGTATAACCTGGTAGTGCTGGTGTGCTGTCAGTAGGCTTCCAGCAGGTTTCTGTCACTGCACAGACATCGATGTTCTCCATACTGGGAAGGGCCTCAGGAGCATGCATATTGCGGTTTACACATCTGGCATTGGTCAGCATTACCCTTATGTTTTCTAGGGTGGTGGGTTAATGTTTTCAGCCTTGCCTACGTACAGCTCTATGGAGGTGGCAAAAGCCTTATCCAATATCCAGACGCCCAGGGATAACAGGTACAAGCCATCCCTGGAACAGCAGCATGGCTTGTCATGCATGACATCTCAAGCAGACAGATATTAGATCCTCTTGGACTAACAGCTGTAATTGTGCCACCTGTTAAAGCTGATCATTCTATGTTTGTACTGTGGCATCATTCTTGGTGAGGGTAGGATGCTACAAACGGCCAGTGTCATACCGGCCTGGAGTACACTCAGAGCTCATCCATGTCTCTTTTCATGTAGTCCAGGGAGGTACATCTCAGGTCATTCACACCAGCATGGACAATGACTGCATCATATTTCTACATGCTTTGGGGTGACCTGCATACTTGTGTTATGTGGCGTATTGTAGCAGCCTACAGGCAGCTTACTGTACCCTTTCCCTTGTTCAGTCTGGTGAGTGGGACAGCAGTGTGTCTGCCTAGAGAGACACCTATTACAACTGTATCAGGCATGTTGTTTCTCTTTCTGGCCTGTGATTGTTTGGCACACCAGCTTTGTGTACTATGTGTTGCATGTGCTATGGTTGGAGGTTGTGGTTGCTTGGGGGTCTGCTTTGGAGGCCTCTGTTGGTGTAGTGTGTTTGTAATTAGGGCCTCTGGGAATGTTTTTCTGTGTTTATGTGTCTGGTTTACAGTTGTTATATGTCTATGTGGGACTGGGATTGTGGTGTGTGTGGTTACCTTCTCCTCCTGACTAGTTTTGACAGTACTGAGTTGGGGGAGCTCAGCCTCCAGTTTGGATAAATGGTTGCATCTCTCACATATATTTGTATTTATTGGGGGGAGTTGAGGGTTGTCTGTGTACTTGGGGCAGGTGTAACATTGCCTCAGGATTCACAGATTCTACTTGTTGTAGCTGGCCTTAGTGGATTGTGTGTGGACATATTTTATTGCCATACTACTGATCAGTGATTACTTCCCTTTTTATGTTTGCTCTATCATGTAGTAGCTTCCTCATTCTCTTGCATGGTTTGGTAATGGCTGGAGTCCAGCATGCCAGATGCCTGCGTGTATGGCATTGTGTCTTGTTATTTGTGATTGCATAATCCAAGCATTCCTGGCTGTGTTCATGGAATGCCTGTATAACAGGTTCTGCGGTGTGTCCCATATTTTTCCCCTGCACAGGGCCTTTAATGGATTCCACATCAGTTTGGAGGGGTGCAACTTATGCTTTACACCTGTTTTTCACTGTGGTTTTCTGGCCAGGGACTGTGGTCAGGATGTGTATATCCGGTGGGATTACTGTATGGTCTGGTCTTACCAGTGAGGGATACACGTCTCATCTTGCCATCCAGTACCCATGTTGCAGATTATCACATCCAGTATACTTACTCCTCTTGTGGGAGTGGTACGTTGTTCCTGGGCATTTTGGTTTATGGATTCCAGGAACCTTTCTACTACAGTGTTGGTGCTAGTATAATGCTCCCAGTGTATGTCTGGGTATTTTCAGTCAACCAATATAATGTGGTTTGGGGGGCTTGATTCATGTATTCCAACATAGGCCAGGTGCAGTTCCTGGTGTTAGGACGGTAGTCTGTAGCAGGCTATCTACTGGGAGGCGGTTTTAGCCACTGGTATTTGAGTCAGAGGGGTATCATTCCCAGGGTTCCTACTGAGCCAGTGTATGTGCTATGCATTGCCTCTTTGCCAAGGCCAGGGCATATTGGGCATGCCTCCTTCTGCCTACTGGGGCAGGCTCAGGTTGTTCCTCCTCCGAGTCACACTCGGCCTGTGATGGCCTTGGCAATGGTGGGGGGATGTTTGGCCCGGACCTATGCTGGTCCTGCTGCAGCTGTTTTCGCAAGATCATATTATGTAGCATAGCACATACCATGACAATTTGGGTACATGTAGTTGGTGAGTACTGCAAGGCTCCACCAGATGTGTCCAGACACCGGAACCGTGACTTGAATAGCCCAAACACACACACTATTTTGTGCGTGCCTCATTATGGCATTCCTGTTCAGGTGTGTGCGTTTCTGATGGGTGTCATCAGCCACGGCTCCAGTGCATAACCTGCATCCCCCACTAGGTGTCAGTGTGGGATGTCCCCATTGGCAAATGTCCGGTACAGCTGCGTCAAATGCCAGATGTGGGAATCATGGTAGCTCCCAGGGCAGCCAGCACACACATTCATTATTATTCCCTGGGCATCACACACGACCTGGCAGTTGGAGGGGAAGCCCTTGCGGTTAATGTAGGCCCTACCCCGCTCACTGGCTGGTGCTTTGATGCTTATGTGCGTGCAGTCTATTGCACCCACTACCCTCAGGGTATTCCGCTATTTGCTGGAAGAGACACATATTGCTGGCCAATACCTCACGGGCATTGGGGAAATATACATGATCACCGACATGTGATAACATGGCATCCAGGAACTGGTGCAGTACCCTGGAGGTTGATGCCTGTGATATCCCCATCATATCACCAGTTGGTCTCTGGAAGGTACCTGTTGCTAGTATTCTTAGGCCAACACATACCTTGTGTTTCCACTGGGATGGGTTCCCCTCTGTTGGTTCTGTGTGTGAGGCGTGGCCTGCACAGCTCGACAATTTGCTGCAGGAGGTCTCTGTCCACTCTATAGCGCTCTACTATCTCCAGCTCATGTAACCCATGGTAGGTGACCCTGGGCCTGTACACTCCTCTCAGTCTCCTCACTGTGGGTTGTCTGGCACCATCTGCATTGTCACCACCCTCAGCAAGTCGCCTATGTCTCATTATGACAGCTATGGCAGCCCCTAGCATTTCTGCTCTGAGTTCAGCTTTTTCAGTTTTCACTTCTAATAGCTTACTCCTATCTTGCAGTGTCTATTGAGATACATCCTGCACTGCTGTTTGCAGGGTTTTAAGTGCTTGGCTGAGCTACTATTCTGCCTGTGTAATTGCCTGCTTCTAATTGTTTTCACCTGCTAGCTTCCTACTAATTATCTTGCTTCCTTTTTCCTTTATGTTTCCTCAGGGGGGAGCAACGTGCATACCAGCATAAACACACTCACAGTGGCTTACACGCGCGCGCACACATGCTTACACAGTTTGGAATCTGCTTATTCGGGTTAAAATGCGTGCACACCAGTGCAAACAGTGTTACAAGTCTGCCAACAGGCTCCCACATGCTCAGTCTGCCTTGCGCGCGCGCACACTGCCCTACTCGCACTTCATGGCATGCACACTCAGCAAGAAACTTTGGCGTAAGCAACAGTGTACACCTTCCATTTCTTGACTTTCCCATGCTTATCTTGTGGCACTCCTCTTTCCATGATCTGTGTCTGTCATCTGTCATGTAACACTGAACTCCAATGAACTGCATTTCTTTCTACCATTCCCCCCTGTGATGTCACCTATCTCCTACTCTATTCCTCCCCCTTATGTATCTCTTACACTACTCGGAATGTGCTCATTTGCTATGTGACAATGGGAAGTTTAAATATTTACACAGATTTTATAATTTATTAATTTTAATATTCCCCCCCCCCAAACCCCAAAGGTGGGCCCGGTTTTTGGTTGCGGGTTTATTTTATTCCCTTATTTAAAAACCCCCAAATTTTGGGGGTTTTAACCTTATTTTAGATACGTTTTGGGGTTTCTTTGGGAGCAAAAAAATTTAAAATATTTTTGGGGGGGGGGGGGGGGGGGGGGGGGGGGGGGGGGGGGGGGGGGGCGGGGGGGGGGGGGGGGGGGGGGGGGGGGGGGGGGGGGGGGGGGGGGGGGGGGGGGGGGGGGGGGGGGGGGGGTTTTTTTTTTTTTTTTTTTTTTTTTTTTTTTTTTTTTTTTTTTTTTTTTTTTTTTTTTTTTTTTTTTTTTTTTTTTTTTTTTTTTTTTTTTTTTTTTTTTTTTTTTTTTTTTTTTTTTTTCTTTTTTTTTTTTTTTTTTTTTTTTTTTTTTTGTCAGGTTTTTACCCAAAAAAAAAAAAACTTTTTGGGGTTTTATTAATTTGTTTTGGAAAAAAAAAAAAAAGGCCCCTTTTTTTTTTGCAAAAAAATGAAAAAAAAAAAAAAAAAAAATAAAAAAAAATTTGTGTTTTACCTTTTTACTCTTAAGGTTTTTTTTTTTCACCAAAAATTTTTTCCCCCTTTGCCCAAAAAGGCTTAAGACTAGTCTACAGCTGTCCTGAGCTTGAGTATTAACTGCCTGTGATCCCATAATCAAGCAATCACTGTGACATCTAATGGAAGCTAGTTTTTAGAGGATTGCAACACTAAAAATATTCTCCTCATGAAATTCTCAAGGAGAGACCTGTGATATTCCCATGCTTGACCAGTAATCAAGGAGCCTGAATCCTCACCACTGACACTGGAGAGGGATGTGCACTTGGAATGCAAATGGAAGCACTCAGTTTTACCAGACGCAGACCTCTCTGCATCAAGCACAGTTTCCCTTAAGAACACACAGGGCACACACTCAGCCTGGGGTCTAGGTGTCTGCCTCCCCCCATGTCCCCAGTAAGGCTCCCCACTGGCACTGTGAAAACAGTGCTTTGTGTCCCTGCCCCAAGTAGCTGACAGACAGTCTTTGAGATTTAATTTACACACACCTGGGAAAGGATGGCACAGACTATCCGCTCTACCAACTTTGCCAGAATATAAGGTAGATTCACTGCCACCAATCAGTTACTATAAAGTTCTTAAAGGGTATCCAATTATGCCGAGTGAAGTAAATATTAATACTATTGATACAAATGGTAATGTTGACCAAGCAGCAAGGCTTTCAGGAGTATCCAGAGTTATCAGCAAATAAATGTGCAAATACTCTCAAAACTTAAATATTTTCTAAAAAGGACCAGCCACAATGAAAAAAGTTTTAATATATTTAATAATAAATAACAAAAGAACAAGAAAATGTTAAATATATATATATATATATATATATATATATATATATATACATATATACACACACACACACATATACAGTAAAGCACAGAGTTCAAATCACAGGAAATATTGAAAACATTAATGAATGGACTCATACAAATAATGAAAAACAATCTCTAAACTAAGCTTCACTATATTCCTTATTGAATCTAGAAGAATTGCTAGTCCTTAATAGCTTACTTGATAGAGCAAAGCACAATGAAATATGTGAGCAGTTTTTTAGTCAGGTTCCCCAAAATAGAACACTCAGAGATTACTCCTTGTAAAATATAATATCCAAGATGGCTTGCAGAATGACATAATTTGGTCACCTGACTCTAGGTTCTCACAGTATCCCCCTTTGAAGCTGAGACAGGAATTTTGCATAGAAGGCTACAATGCTTATCTAAATGTTTATGGCTTCCTCACTTTTTACTGAGCTAATGAGCAAAGGCTTCTTCCAGACCCATTGTCTTTGGTCCTACTCAGCACTGTGGAGTAATGTTTTAATGGTTTAACAGCTCATTTACATTTCCCATATTTTTCTTAAAATAAGCTAGCTGGTTAACCTCTGCTGTCCCAGTGTCCTCTATTAAAACATATATTTAATTCATTTACAGTAATACACATATGTTTCTTTTCATTCCAGCAAGTTGCACTGTTGATACATTTTAACACAAGCAAACCTCATAAATACATTTTCAGCACAAGCATCTGTACAAATCAGTTTAATATATAAATGACGTATAATTATTTACAAAATTCCAGCTAGCTGTGCTGGTACAGCCCTGGAATGGCTGGCAGTACCTCCTATCATTACAAGACCCATGGGAATGCCTGACACATCCCTACCTAGAAATTTGGAGTTACAGAATGTAGATGGATTTGTTTTTCTTTACTGCAAGTGTCTGTCCTCAGACTTGTAGCACCTACAAGTGCAGAAACAGCAACAAGTGAGCATTGTGACTTGCAATTATGTGACACTGTTTGCATCAGATCCTTCTCCAGGTGTCATGCCTTGTAAATGAGATGAAAAGGACCCTTCCTGGTTTTGCTTACTATAGCCATGGTCATCTGATGTAAAAGACTGCCCATTTAGATTGATTTAGCGTAAATCACCCCTAATAATGATTACCAAAGAAATACTAACATCACTCATTTTGAAGGTGCAGAGCCAATCACAAATCACACTAGATGGAAAAAAAAAAACAGGGAAACTACTGTATCTAAGACTTTATCAGTACCACTGTGGTTGTATCCAAAAGTTAAATCAGGTGATTCAGCAACATCATCCAGGCTGGTGATAGTGACTCCTCTTCTTCAATATCAACAATATTTTCATCAACTTCACAATGATTTGAAGTAAGCCCAATTCTCTGATAATGAATCTGGTGATACAGTGTCACTTATGGAATTGCAAGCATCAGAAACTTCAAGATGGAGTTTATTTTGGAATTGATTTTATATGGACTGCAGAAGAATAGTACATCATCCACGTTTGTAGTTTCTTGAAAACCAACTTTAGCAACTACCATCTTGATCTTCATGTGGACTCATTATTAGGGCAGTGGGTGTGATTTTTAACATTTTGATGCACTTCTGTCATCTGACACCATCGGAACTGTTAGTACCAAATATTTTCTTTATTAGAGATAAGCACATTAAAAAACCTCAGAGATAGACATTTGACTAAAGTCAGACAAAGAACTCCAGACTGGAATCCTAGATGTAATAGTCTTAAATAGCTATGCAAAGATTCTTAATGTCAGTGACTGTTAAGTGTGTGCACATATGTTACAATAAAAATAAAACTATTTGTCAGATGAGGTACTTCCAAATTTATTCAGAAAATAAATGATGGGGCTGGATGGCTAGGTATGAGCACTGCATGCATTATGTTATGTTTGTGAAGATCAAGCACATCCCTGGTTACCAACAAACTGGTCAGGTTGTTGCTATATAAGCAGTGTCATCCCACTTGTACAACATGCAGAGACTTTAGCTAGTGGAAAGATTTGCAGAGTGCAAGAGGAAGTTTCAGGACATTAACAATCACATCAGAAAAACAGATGGTTCTTGGGTCTATCATCATACTGAATGACTAGCACACATGGATGTTAGTGATGGTGTTATTTCTGGAGCAGGAATTGTACCTGCATATGGGGCAGTAAAGTCAATATAGGAATTAAGAAACCTTCTAAATTATTACAAATATTAAGAAATGTTACTTTTGAATCAATAAATCAGATTACAGTTGAAATGACTGCCATGCACAATGTGGTGCTGTAGAACAGAATGACACTTGACTTCTCCGTTGCTCCTAAGGGTGAAATGTGTGTGGTCATCAAGATGGAGTACTGCTTGTTTACTAATGCAGGTGCCACTTGTAGTCATCTAAAACATTCTACAGAAGGTTGCAGAATTGTCTCGTGCTGAAGAAGCAGGCAGTTCCCAGTGGACATGGTTAACAAATGTGTTTTCTGGTTGAGAAGGAAGTAGGGACATGCACGAGTAGCTTATACATCTCCTGTGGGTGTCTTTGACCTGTCAGCCTAACTTCAGCACAGAACTGTATCATCTACTGGAACAGTTTCAACATGGACACACACATTTGTAGTGCTGACCACCACTAACTCGCACAACACTTGAAACATTACTATCTCAGTGGCCAGTTTATCCAACTACACCCAATACCAAGTCCATGTCATACACAAGCAGACATACCTTGCTGACAGTGGTTACTGTGGCCAGTCCCACCTATGCATATGATAATAATTGTGTCCTGCCCTAAGTGCTCTTACCAGGGCAGCCAATGTCTTATGCACAACATGGCCAGTCTGTGGATAGTACAGCATAGCCTAGGTGCCGGAATATTTTTTTATTTTACATGTATACTTTAGTTAATCACCATATACTGCTTCTTAACTAGGGACATGGCATACTGCCCTCACCTCCATCTGGCACAGTCATCCCCTGCAACTGGCTCCTCCAAAGTCTCCTCACCAAGTAACTCCTCCACTGCTAAGTCTGGTAATTCCTCCTCCTGAATATCACTGCCCTTCTTTAACTCTTTACATAATCAGTATATTGTGTAACATTGCAAATAATTCACTGCATGTTGTAGGGTCATACTGCAGTGCACCAACAGATGCATCCGGAAAGTAGAAGTCAGCCTTTAGAAACCAGAACACATGCTCAACATTGACCCAGGTCTGTGACAAGGAATTATTGTATGCATTTTCTGTCATTGTTTGTGGGTTTCTAATTAATGATATTAGCCATGGATGCAGGACATATCCAGCATCAACAAGATCTTCTTGTGGAAATACTGAAATATTAAATAGAATGATATTCATTGTGTATATTTTTGCTACACTATAATTTATTGTATACGTCTACCTTCCAAACAATGTAGCCTACCTTTTTCGACTTGTTACCAATCCCTAATCACCTGAAGGTGCCATAGCCATGAACATATGCTGCTATTTAACAATTATACTGATTTTGTACAAAAGACACAAATTGCAACACCCTTTATTATTTTAATATCATTAATCTATGTTATGTGTTTTGTTCTCATTACATTTCATCCTGTTATTGTACATTTAAGCCATATATTCTTTGCATGTTCAATGTTCTAATACTACATCATTGTAGGATCACAGTTTGTCTAGTCATTTTAGCCTGGGTCATGTCTGAAACACCTACCTGGTTAACGCACAGAAATAAATACAGGGGATACCACAGCCTGTTGGCTTTTCACTATAAATCATGGTTTCAGAGTCCATCTTCAGCTTTTCATTCTATTCAGCGACCTCAACAGATCTTTACTAATTTTCATAGTGTACTATGTCCCCTTTAGGATGTATCACACTAAATAGACAATTACTAGGAAATCAACATGACAACCATATGGAAAGCAGGGGGCCCCAAGTTCAATCCCCAGGCAAGGGAATGTGTTTTCCTTGACTGTTGAGTAGGTCATGCAATACTATGTTCAAAGTTGTTCTGAACTGGATTATGTTTTAAAGAAGCATATCATTCCAGTTATTCTGAATCAAACATTCTAAGTCACAAGTCATCTATCCACATATTATAAATATATAGTCTAAGTTTCCTGTGTGATAATTTTACATCCAATTTTATCTAAATTCTGTTATGTTTTTATACACAAAAAGAGCATTCGCCTCTGAGTGCTGCAAATTCCCCTCAGTGTTGCAAATTCATTTATGTATACATGTGCTTATTGTTATTCCTGCATTATGTATCTTGTTTAAAAATTGTTTTTCCTATCTTAGCTCATTAACTACACACAAAAAAAGGATTTTTCTAATATGAACTTTCCTGAGTTTTTTAAAACATTGTATTCATTAACATCACTATTAAATACCCACCTACATCAAACTGTGCTTCCATGTTACTAATGGCTAAACCATTTCTTGTAGCTCTTTCCTTTCTTGATTAACATGACTGTAATTAATACAACTCCATTTGTCTTGTCTGTCTTCCCTATCTATAGTGAGCCCATCCAAGGTCAAGACACAGTTTAGCTCCTCCTTGTAATACTTTTTCATACAAAATACTAAATACAGTAAATATGCCCTGTTTCTGGTGGATACAGTAAATGCACTGTTTCTGCTGTATCTTGTAATAGGTTCCATCTTCAGTTGAGCAGCTGTCCCCTATAACTTCTCCCTGGTCACCCTCGATATTGCCTTTCAATCCGTTTCCCCCTAAAACCAAGCAGCTCTGTAGAAACATAGCAAACAACCAATATGATAACAACAACCCAAGAAATAAAAATCACATTGTTGTTGAATAAACAGATTTTTTTTGTACATTACCATAGCTCAGGATCTGACTCACTCTTGTCCAGGGACTCACCTTCAATACACTCCCCACCCACCCCCGTATCATTAAATTTATTGACCAAAGTATATCACCTGATCCACACCCAGCCCCTATAACAAACTCTATTGAACAAAACATATCCGCTGATGCTTCACTACCCGTACCAGCCAATATAGCCAACCAATTCAAATCCAATAAATTACTAATTACAAATCACTAAACAGCATATTTTTCTGATCCTTTCCTTAAAAAGGTGCATCCCAATATTTCTTTTAGTTTTCTTCCTCCATTTACTCTCTGTACTCTTTTGTACAACTATTTCACACCTACCAACATGCATATGCATCTACTGCCCCTAACAGGGACTTTAGCCACCCTAAACCAATTAACAATTTTTGAATCATGCCCTACCTACACTCAATCCAAGTTCTCCACAAAAAAAATGCTTACCCCTCTCAACAGACAACTCCCATATATGGCCACCTCTCTTCAGTATAATAAAAATCCTACTCCAAACATATACATTATATACATTACTAACCAACACCAAATACAAAACTACACACTCCAGTGCAAAAAAGGACCAAAACTATTTCTCCATAACCATAAAAACTCTACCACTCACTGGAATAAACTAATAGAGTGCAGATGTGCATCCCAACCCTGGCACAACACTAGCTTCACCTAAACAATCCAAGCACCCAACCAAACCAAACCCCCTGCATAAATACCCCCCTCTCAACAATCCTCTAAAACACAACAAACCTCACTTCTTCCAGCCTAAAAATTTATAATCTCAGTACCCAGAGCATCTGTAATAAAATATCAGAGCTTTCCATGAGCTCCATACTCTAGTTATCACTAAAACCTGGTTGAGACCTGAAATTAAAGATTTAGTCATTCCAGTTACACCATCATTAGAAAATAATGCATAGGTAAATGGGCTGGGGACATGGCCATCATCTTTCAAGCCACCTTACGAATCCATACTCACTTCCCAACCATTCCACAATACAGAAATGAAGAAATACTAATAACACTCCACCTAAACATTCTGAAATTCATAATCAATGTAGCTGCTTACATCTCCTCCCAAAATGCCAAGACTACAGAAAACATGCTTAGTTGTCTATCATCTACTTTCAGCTAAGAAACCATCCTGCTCAGTGACCTTAACATAGATTGGACCTCTAACATACCCAGCTCTATTCCCCATAATATTAACCTCTATCATTTCACTCAGCTCATCCAACAAACCCAATTTGACAATATCCAAAAAAAAAAAACATACTAGACTGTCCCCCAGATTTACGAAGCCTTGCACGGAGTGCAAGAGTAGTGCAGGAGCCCATGCCGGCAATATGTCTGCCGTGCAGTCCAGGAACAGCAGTCAGGGGCGTGCACGAGAGCTCCTACTCCTGCATGGACAGGGAGCTGGTATGCAAATTACCTCATTTGCTGGTGAGCACTATGCAAATGAGGTAATTTTGCGATCCAGGAAACACCAACCTGCCCATGGAAGAGTAGTGTTATTTGTAGAAATGTACTCAGTTGGTAACGGAGTACCGTTCTGCAAATAGCTAAATGGAGCTATGACGGCTGCAAATAAAGAGCTCTAGAACATCCAGTTGAAGAAGCATGCCAATGGCCTTCTTCAGAAATGTTAACACTGCATACAATTTCTTCTTTTAAATGTTCCAACAGGAAGACGTTGTTAATTACAAAATTTGTATAAAAAAATTATTATAAGAACTTTATACTTATATGTATGTTTATGATGTTATAAAAAAATGTTAAAAATATATGTATTGAAAAATATATATACATTATGTTGTGTTCTTTAAATGCAGTATAGATAACATTTGTAAATGCATCCAGTTCCAAACCAAATAAGGCCATTGGCATTTGCACAGGTTGCAAATTAATAAAAATCAATTTTTTCCCCAATGTCCGATGTTTAAGCACAGCGCAGTGCCATGCAAATGTGTGGTGCTATAAAAACCAGAAAATTGAAAAATAGCAAAAAAATAGGCATTTTAATAAAAAGCTCATCCTGCCAGGTGAATGGCAGGCTGAAGACGTGGCTACTGAGTAGTGGTTGCTAAGGGGGGAAGCACAGTGTGAGAGATGTAACCAAGCATTAGTAGGCAATCCTATGCAAATGAGGATAAGGATAGTGAATCCCAAGTTTCCCTGGCGTGTGAGCCATGTCCCTAGAGTGTAAGTGTAGGAGTAGTGGAGTAGTAGAGTAGAAGATAGGTGACATCATAAGGGGGTATGTCTGAAAGACTGGAAGCTTACTGGAGCACAGTGGCTTGCGTTTGCCCTGAGTTGCTCAGGATTGCAAGAGGCGTTTCAACAGTTGTCCTAGGTGAAAACCAGAAACCAAAGGCATATGCCATGCATATATCTGAAGTTTCTTGCAAATGTGCTTACACTGTGTGCATGCATGTGCGTCCGTGTGTGCTTGTTTGTGTGATGCTACCCCTAGTGGAAACAGAAAGGGAAAAGGATGGAAAAGTAGTAGGAAGTTAACCAAGGAGAACTAGCAGAGCTGCCAGGTGAAATATATCAGAATCAACCAATTACAGGCAGTAGACTAGTCCAGCCCAGCCCAGCACTTTAGCAAACACCATTCCCCCATGTTTTTCCTCAAGAACATTGCAACACCGCAGTATACAAAGAGTGAAAACTTAAAAATCTTAAGGCAGACAAAATGTTAGGGGCTGCTATAGCTATCATAAGCCAAAATGTGCAAGATGCTGAGGGTGGTGATATTGCGAATGCTGCTGAGCAACCCACAATGAGAAGACAGAGAAGAGTGCACAGATCCAGGGTAATCTACCAGGAGCTGCACGAGCTGGAGATAGTGGAGCACTATAGAGTGGACAGAGACCTCCTGCAGCAAATTGTTGAGCTGTGCCGGCCACGCCTCACACACAGAACCAACAGAGGGGAACTCATCCCAGTGGATACCAAGGTATGTGTTGGCCTGCGAATACTAGCTACAAATACCTTCCAGAGACCAACTGGTGATATAATGGGGGTATCACAGGCATCAGCATCCAGGGTGCTGCACCAGTTCCTGGATGCTATGTTAGCACATGTCGGTGATCACGTATATTTCCCCAATTCCCATGAGGCATTGGCCAGCAATATGCATCTTTTCCACCAAATAGCAGAATACCCTGAGGTAGTTGGTGCAATAGACTGCACATACATGCACATCAAAGCACCACCCGGTGAGCGAGGTAGGGTCTACATCAACCGCAAAGGCTTCCCCTCCATCAACTGCCAGTTTGTGTGCGATGCCCAGGGCATAATAATGAATGTGTGTGCTGGCTGCCCTGGAAGCCATCACGATTCCCACATCTGGCTCAGCTGTTCTAGAGATTTGCCAATGGGGACATCCCTGACTGTCACCTAGTGGGGGATGCTGGATACGCACTGGAGCCGTGGCTGATGACACCCATCGGAAATGCAAACACACCTGAACAAGAACTCAATGAGGCACACGCACAAACAAGAAACATAATCGAGCATGTGTTTGGGATGCTCAAGTCACGGTTCTGGTGCCTGGACACATCTGGTGGAGCCTTGCAGTACTCACCAACTACATGTACCCAAATTGTCATGGTATGTGCCATGCTACACAATATAATCCTGCTAAAACAGCTGCAGCAGGAACAGCATGGGGCAGGGCCAAACAGCCCCCCACTGTTGCCAAGGCCTTCACAGGCACAGCGTGACTCGGAGGATGAATAACCTGAGCCTTCCCCAGTAGGCAGAAGGAGGCGTGCCCAGTATGCCTTGGCCAAGAGGCAATGCATAGCACATACACTGACTCAGTAGGAACCCTGGAAATGACACCTCTCTCTGACTCACACATAAATTAAAAGGGATGCCCATCTTGACACTACCTGTTCCCAAACATGTAGGCAGCCCTGCAGCACCACATGAGGCATGATTGCCCTGTTTTATGCAATATAAAGCAGTGCTAAGCAGCTTTTACCACTATTTAGCATATGTAAAACACAATTGTGTGGAGCTGCACACCGCGCTAACAAGCGCAACGTCGGGTAACGATGAGCAAAGTTGGGCAAAGTCGGGCAAAGTTGAGCAAAATCAGGTAAACACGCTCATATTTGCTTTACTGCTCAATAAGCAGTCTGGTCTGCCCAGCAGGAAAATAAAAAGCAGCGATAGGGCTCGAACTCCAGATACTGTGCACTATAGTCACAGTACTGAACCACTTAGCCATGACAGCATTTCACTGGTACAGACACAGCAGGACAATTGTAGACTAATGCAAACACAAATAAATGATGTATCATGTCCTCTAGAGGCATATGAGTAACTTCCCCCCAGGCCTATGCAGACAGATAACAGCAGGCCAGGCAGTGTGATGTGGGTTGGGTAGGCTGTGGGCGTGCTCACATACCTCAACAAATTTAGCAAATGTCAGTCAGTGACATACTGAAAGGTCATAGTGGGCATGATCACACACTTAAATAAACGAAGCAAATGTCAGGCAACAACATACTGACAAGTCATACTAGGCATGCTCACACACTTAGGCCATGTCCGAGTACAGCATTGGGCCACACAAATCTGGCAGTTGCAGTTCCTACCCCAGAAACTTGTCAATATTCACCGATCCAGACCCATATAATATATTGGACTCTTGTCATAATCAAACTATGTACAACAAGTACTTAAGTTGTTCAAAGAAAGAGAAATTTCAAAGAAGATCAATAAATCTCCAATCATTATCATCAATAAACAATGAGCACTCCTAACATTATCCAGTCCATGTTCTGGCAAAATTATTTGTCAGAGTTCATAGAGAACCATGAAGCTTTCTTCCGCTATGTCATAAATATCAATGTAAACTCATATATGTTCTGAGTCAGTGCAAACTGTAAATGACTGACATTGCCAACATCTTGTCAGACAGGTTCATACATATTTACCCCCCTCTCACTGACAAAATGGCCCATTATCATACCTGGAGATTGTGAAAACCCAGAAATCACATATACAATGGTTAAACTGCACTTTCCAAATGCAAAAACACGGCATCTATGGGATGACATGGTTTCCCTAGCTGTGTCATATGTGAACTCCAAAACAAATAGATCCTGCTCCTGAACAGTCTGTTGAGACTCACCCTCTGTACAGGATAGGAAACTGTTGAATGGGCTACAGCAACGTTTGGCACACTCCACAATTGTTGGTGCACAACAGACCATAGGAACTATTGTCTTATGCGCCTATTAAGCCTGATCTGAATAGCCATGGAGTCCATCATGATGGCGCACACAAACAGAGCTATTGGGAGCCTACAATCACCCAACCCTACCCATTTTGTTTTGGTCAGGGGCAGATCAGGTTTCCCAAACCTGCTACACTGTTTTCAAGGCAGTCACCCAGGACATACATCAATGAAATAAGCTACACACGTCCCACATAGACCTTGAAAAGCCCATTTCCAACATCCCAGACACGTTGTATCCACAAACAACAACCCGTGCATAAATATGTACGTCATCTGATGGATTGCCAAATGGGGCACAGATAGATCCCAAAGGTAAGAATTGTGGTCTCCTGTTCAAGCTGGTAACAACTGCTGTCCCCCATGGCTCAGTCTTGAGAACCCTCCTGTCTGGTGTATACCTTCAGATATACAGTCAAACACACGAGGGCTATGTTTAGCAACGTTTGTGGATGCCTGCAAAAAAGTTGTCATAATCGATGTTTGGGACAACAGAGACATCCTTAAAAAAGGGTCTTTGTCAGACAGATGTGGTGTCAAAATTATGGCCCCGAGCTACAGTCATACAAATACCACATAGGTACCAACACCCTAAATATGGAGTTGACAGTAAGGGATCTATGGACACATGTGGATAGTCATCTGTACTTCCAGAAACCCTAGAAAATCATGCTATGTGTTCCCACAAACTGCCAAGGTCTTTGCATGTAGGTCAAAGGAGGTTCCCTGTACCCATCAGTCATCAGACCCGTCAGAGAGTACCACACGTCAGTTGCGATGTATCTGACTAGGCACCTTCAGCAGCTGGAAAGTGCACTGAAGTACCTCAACAAGAAGATTACTGTCCTCAAACAGTTGCCCCAAGAAACAAGACTGAATTTAACTTTATCTGTACTCTGTTGCATACTGTCTACTCAGGAGATCTCTGCCCAACAGACAGGTCCATTTCCAATGCAGAACTGATGTACATGCGCTATCTGTAGTAAACCCAAGTTCACTGTACCACATGCTCTAGGGATATCATCATCACAACATTAAACAGAACATGTTGGAGGGATACATTACTAACTCACAGACTTCCCTTGCTTTGGAACAGGCTCCCAACAGACATTAAGCAGAGTCCCTCACTGAAACACTTCCAGAGGAGTGAGTGTATGTGAAACTGAACTGTCACACCATGGATCACTTTATCAGCTCTACTACACAGTGGCCTAGGGAACTAACTCCATGGGTGGTGATAGCTGCACACTCTGGCCATACTAATATATGCCTTCAGGCAGATAGTCTATTACCCACTTATGTACTATAGGGTGAACACAGTATAATAAGCCAAAGATGGATGGAGATGGATGGGTAGAGATGTGTGTAAGAGGGTGACCATCAACGCCCCTTTTGCTATGTACCTCGTAAGACATCCACAACAACTGGAAAGCCTGCAGAAATACCTCACAAAGAGCATTACCGGCCTGAAATGCATGCCATACACAGACCATCTCCAAATGCTCCAGCTCTACTGTCTTGTATATCGCCTACTCAGAGGTGATCCCTGCCTAACATACAAAGTTATGTCAAACACAGAGCTGTTGGACATGCTCCACGTAAAACAATGACAATCCCTCTGATCTTCGGCCCCAAAACCCAGAGTGAAATACAAAAGGAAGGGGCGTATCCACTTACCTTATGGATACCCACACCTTTAGTTTAGTGGCACAGCATGAGGCCCTGGTGACCATGCAAGTGCAACTACCATTGGGCAAAGCTGCTTATCACATTGTAGCCTGCTACAGATCACCTACTTTGTCTCAGGAACCTCACTCAGTATTCCTGAGAACAGTGGAAAATATAAAGGTCCTACCAATCACCATTATATTTGGAGATTACAACAACCCAAACATTGACTGGGAGAATTACTTGTGTACAACGTCCTTTGCCCAATGCTTCCTAGAGTGTAGAAACTCAAAACGCCCTGGAACAGCTGGCCACCACTCCCACTAGAGGTGACAACATACTGGACCTGATCAACACCAACATGGGGTACCAGTGTTCCACAACAGAGATAAACCTCGCACTGGTAATATAAAGTAATCACACTGGACATCCACATCCCACCCCCCTGGTCAAGGAAACCACTGTGAAGACATTTCAAAAGCAAACTGCACACCTCTCAAGACCAAAGTGGAAAGTTCCAAAGCCCCCTTGTTATAGTATAATGCTATACAATCTGCAGAATCGTTTTAAAAGTGCATTCTATGAGCATCTACAGGGATGCATGGATTGAGACATCCCAAATAAAACCAAGACGCATTCCTCCAAAAGGAAGAAACCAATCCGGTGGTCATTTCCCATATATAAGCTATACAACAGAAGGAGGAAACTAACACATGATAGAGCAAACTTCACAAAAGAAAAGGCATCACTGATCATTATTAGGAAGGAACAATTATTGTTCATAAAATAATCCAAGGCCAGTTTCTAAAGACAAAATGCCAAGGGATGTAAGAACAACAACCACAAAGCCTCAGTTAGCTATACCAAACATGTAGGTGGCAACTCAAATATGCTGTCAGCTACTGCAAAATGGCAAAAGTTCACTGAATCAACAGACATTGCCCACATCCTGGCAGACAGGTTCAGTGCAAACTCCCCCCATCACCCCCAAAAGGGCCTGTGTCCATCCCAGAAGAATTCAGAGCCCCAGACTTCATGGACATGCAGGTAGAAACAGCCCTCGCCAAAGCTAAGAACACAGCATCAATGGGACAGGATTGTTTCCCAGGCTGCATCTTACACCAGCCCCAAAAGGAACTACACCCTCACCTACATTCACTGTCCAGACTCAACCTTACCACAGGCTATGTACCCAAAGAATGGCATACAGCAACAGTCATCCATCTCCACAAAGGTGGTGCCACAACAGAACCTGGAAACTATTGCCCTATAGGCCTACTCATCCTGGTCTGCAAAGCTACCTTTGACACCACTTCCCACTCTGGCATCATGGACAAGCTTATCAGCTTGAAAATTAACACCCATGTCACAGGATGGGTGGCCAACTGGCTCACAGATCAAACACACATGTTAGTTGCGGGTGCCATGTCCGACTCTAAACCAGTCACAAATGGCATCCCACAGGTCTTGATTCTGGGACCCCACCTGTTCAGTAGATACTGCTCAGAGGTACAGGCAAGCACAGGAGGAGTATGGCTGAACAACTTTGCAGATGACTGCTAACTGTGGTCCATAATCGACTCTACGACTGACATCCTCTGGAAGGGTCATACAGAGACAGATACTAGAGTCAAAACAATGCCCTCAAGCAGAATTCCAAAAAATACATAGTCATCCCTTTGGATAAAACAAAGTGCACACAAATTACCACATAGGTGGTAATCCAGTATGTACGGAGAATGTAATTATGGACCTAGGGGCCCAGGTAGATAGTAAACACACCTTTGATGATCACATTGCCAAGGTGTTTAGAAACTCCTTCTATATAGCCCACCTAATGTAACCCACTTTGTCTAGTCTGATGATGTCACCATCCTACAAATATACCTGTGGAAAGCATATCTCCCAGTAATGTGCATAGTGCGTCGTGTAAATGTGTACTGCTGTAGTATCATAAAGTAGTTAGTTAAGGGTTTGAATCCTGCACTTGACAACTGTATGAGAGTGTGTGTGTTTGTGTGCATGTCTCCTTGGAGAACTGTCTGAGAGTGTGTCTCCTTGGAAAAGAGCAACCTTTTTGGAGCTCCTTGGAGAGGAGTGACCTTTTGGGAGACTCCACCTTAAAAGTGATATACTCATCTTTGTCAAGTCTGATGATGTCACCATGCTACAAATATACCTGTGGAAAGAAGAACTCCCAGTAATGTGTATAGTGTGTCGTGCAAATGCATACTGTCGTAATATCATTAAGTAGGGGTTTGAATCCTGAACTTGCCAACTGTATGAGTGTGTGTCTCTCCTTGGAAAACAGCAACCTTTTTAGAGACTGCTAAAACACCTTAAAGTGGTATACTCATCTTTATCAAGTCTGATGATGTCACCATCCTACAAATATACCTGTGGAAAAAGAACGTGGTATACTCATCTTTGTCAAGTCTGATGATGTCACCATCCTACAAATATACCTGTGGAAAGAAGAACTCCCAGTAATGTGTATAGCATGTCGTGTAAATGTGTACTGCTGTACTATCATAACGTAGTCAGGTAGGGTTGTGAATCCTTCACTTGGTGACTGTCACACTGTTGGGCAATGTATTGTGGGTATTGCTTTTACTACTGTAGGACATATCACAATGACAACAGTATGTGCATTACACATGTCAGGTAGCTGTGTGGCAAATACATATACATACATGTGACCTCAATTATTTCATAGGTGGGAACCCTGCTCTCTCCATGAACACATCTGTTATCTTTGCCAGAGTGTGCTGCAGCTTTCCAGATCTTAGGTCAGATCTGTATGCTTGTGACAAGCCTAGCCACTGTAGTGATCCCTGGCCTACGTCATCCATTTCACCTACACTCATTACGGTGTCTATTGAATAGTGTGTGTCAGGGTTTATGCCTGAGGTATATTTGAAACCTGTTCAAAAGCAGCAAAGTCCGTCAAAGATGGCAATTTATTATAGGTGTGCAACAACCTTTGCAGATATGCATGCAGACCTCTTATTGCTTATGTGATCCACAGAGAGATATCCAAAACCCTTTGGAAATGTGATTATCAAAGGAGAAATGACTTAACACATGGCTCTATGTATACATCGGTACCTGTTCAACATGTTGGGGGCTACTACCTATGTGGTACTCTGGGGATACTATGTTTTGTAAAAGTGGATGATTATGCTTTATTTGGCTTATAGCTTTACAGCATGGGTTCAACACTAGGTATCTATCTGTATGATACCCTTTTGGAGGATGTGTGTCATCTGGAGAATGCATTATAGCCCACAGTATGCATTGCCAAATGTGGCCAGACATATCCCTACTGTCATTGCTTGAACCTAAGAAAGCTATATGCCAAACAGGAGTGGTCCCAGGACTGAGTGAAGGTGAATACCACTGGTTACTGGCATAGAATAGTACTTGAAGGCTGCAAATGTTACTGTGCATTCTACATCTGTGTGTCAGTTGTCAAGACATCATGTAACAGTTGTGTAATGTCAGGCTGTTGAGTTTATGTATACTACCAGACTGCAAACCAATGACAGATAGTAACAGTATCACCCACAGCACAGTGTAACTGTCATACACACACGTGTACTGAAGTTCCAAAATGTGTAGTACAATGCATACTGGCCAACAATAAAAACTATGGAGTGATAACTGTCTAATACAGGGCATGTCACCCTGCCCATGTGTCCAGTATACACGTACATGCAGACAGTGCACCTCAACCATGTTCAAAGATGTACACCTGCAAATCTTTGTGCTGCACACATCATACTTACTGTCCACTCTCCAACACATGCTGACAAAACTACACACAGCCAAGTGGCACATGGGCAGACAATACACAAATGGAATAAACACTGGTGTAAACAATACTACATTGATAATTATAGCTTTAATGCATCATGCCTGCTCAGCTACACCTTCAAGGATATCATTACATTTTACTGCTGACAACATGCTAACATTGCTATACTGTTATAAAGTCACCCTGTGCATCAGCACCTTGTTAAGCCTGTTCCTGCATCAATGTTACACATGACAGGAGGTGGCACAGCTTTAATCATATGCACAGGGTGTGGTGTTGGTTTGCCAGAGGCCTACATTGAGCCATACAATTGACATGTGTGTGTGAGTTGTGTGTGAGGGCCAAGAGTGCTGTTATGGGCCAATGTGGATGTAATGTGTGCGGGTATGCGTTTGCCCTAGGTGTATGGTTTATGTGTGTGTGTCTGCATGTACACAGTTCCACCATGTGGCTGCCATATACCGGGATTTGTGGGACAGCTAAAGACTGTACCTGGCAGGTGTTACAGATCACCATTTCTGGCAATGGATACGGGACCTGTGCCTGGCAGGGGTGCTACAGACAGTATCAGGTACTAATCCAGACTGGGTATTATCCTCAGAGGTTGACATATGTACACTGGAAGCAGGTCCCTGCTAGGACTGGCCAGAACCACGTGCACGTGGTCTTGTAGGATGGTCTATGGACAGCCCACCTCCAACATTGCTGGGGCTGGTACTGGCACTATGGGAGCAGCTATGGCTTGGACGTCCATGGCAACTGCCAGCTGATGATGTTGCTGGCATATGTCCGCATTGACATCTCAACCATCCCGCATTGTCCTAACACATGGACATGACATTGTGGAGGACATCTAATGTCTCACCCCAAAGTCTATCAGTGACCTCAGTGTAATTACAGATGGCACCTGCTAGGTCATGGATACTGTCATTTAAAGCAGTGTTATGAGCCCTCTGTGCCCTTAGTCCTGTCTGGTGTACCGCTCCATACATGCCTGTGCCTCCATGACAGCCTGGAACAAGAGTATGGTTGTAAGGGTTGTGGCACGTCTGCCAGGGGCAAGATGACCAGCAGTGCTCTGACGAGAACCCCTGGATATGTGCCTATGTGGTACCGTTCCAAACATCTGGCTATGGCTGCTGTGTCCTGATGCATGTGCCATAGATACCACACTGTCCTGGCCATTGCTGACTGTACACTGTCCCTCAGCTAAGGGCACTGGTGACGATGGATGTACAGGCAGTATGCCGGTGTGCATGGATGGGGTGGAGACTTGTGTACTTGTCAGTCAATTGGTGGCCCAACAACAGACCCTGACAAACATGCCTGTGCCTCAACACACCTATCCTCATTATCACTATTTGTGTCAGTGACAAAGTTCCCTGCTGCACTGAACCAGCCCAACTTACTTCCTCACCTGTGAGAGGAAGACAGGAAACACACTTTCAGACCTGTACATGATGTCAGCACACATGCACACATGCACACAAATACATTCCTCACTAAAGCAGACACACACAACCAGCAATCTCAGAACACTCAATAGCAGTTGATGGTGGGGTACAGTATCACAAGGCAAACAGTCATATCACACATGTCAGCATGCAAGACATGCATTGCTCAAGAGCATGCAGTGCAAACGTAGGCAGTCCTTGTTAATAACAGTATACATGGCTCTGATGCATGTGTTTTGTTGTTTGGTGATTGGCCTCCCCTTGGAACGCAATGTGTACATGGACACAACATTGCTGTGCAAGTATTATGTACTGTGCACCATCACTCACAGGTATACATACCATGGCTGGATGTATATCTGTGTGTCACATAGATATCCAATGCTGATTAGAACGTCTGTGTCTTTAGCAAATAATTGTGGACACAGTTTTAGCTCAAGCATGCCATGTATACACACAAGCTCAGTGATGCATGTATAACTGATGGAATACCATTGGTTCACATAGCCAATGCACAGTAGTTATGGTGAGTGTAGATCATATTGTGGACATGCCAGTGTCATCCATGACATGCTAAAACACAACTGCAGATTTAAACATCACACATACCCAATGTGTGTCATGTGACCTAGCCACTCAATAGCATTACAAGACATATATGTGTCAGTTGTGCAAATGGTGATGGTATACATATTGTTTATAGGTGCATATGTTTGCACACACACAACATTAAGGTGTATAGCAATGAAAGCTATGCGTAGTACTGTGGTTACAATAACTGGATGGGGTGTAGTACCATAAGCCATCATCATGAAGCATCATGTGGTCACTCAAGGCTACAGATGTGTTCTAAACCAGCACCTATCATGCTGTACCAGAACTACAGTACCATGGCTACATTCACCATTTCATGGCCAGTTGTTACATGGGTTTGTAAGGAGGCCAATAAGGAGCATTGCCTAACATGAGTGTGTTGTGTGTTGAAGAGTGTTTCACTGCCCCATGATAGCCTCTACCCCTGAGGTATATTATGTGTGCTGTGTGGATGACATTTGGGATACTGGAGTGTGACCCAAGAGGGTTTGTGAATACTTCATGTGTAGCATGTTAACATGTTCTGTGTATGACAGTTGTGTATGTTGTGTGCATGTGTATCGGCACTGCCTATCCAATGATCACTACAGTGTAGCCACATTTGTTTGGGATGATGTGTGTATTGCATGTGTTTGAGGCAGCTAATCACATTACTGAAATGTGCATAGTCTCACAGCAAACATGCACAGCATGCATTATGCATAGGTGTGTTACATGTGTACATGGCCTACACCTTAACTATGACATGCACCTTTCATTTGCAATAATAAATGTAGAACACACTCACCAGCATGTGTCTGCTGCCTTGCTGTCACACCAGAGGGACGTACAGGGATATGAGACAGTTTGTCAGTGGCAACAACTGTGGCATTGCTACTGTGTGTTTGCAGTCTTACAGTAGTACAACAGTTTACATTCACAGGCCTACAGATTATGTTCCAAATGATCATATGATCAGTATTGCACAACGGGCTCCACATCTTCTAACTACACAGTACACATCTCACATATGCATGATCTATCAATAGAGATAACAGTAGTCTACAGATATGCCATGTTACCTGCATGCTCCGTGTGAACTTGCTGGGTGGCTCCAACCTCCATGACAATACATGCCTGCTGTCATTGGTGTCGGCCAGGTGCCACCAGGCTCAGGAGCAGCTCCTCCACTCTGGTGAAGGGGGGATGGATGGTAACCCCACCACCTGTTGCATATGGACATCAGACGCATGCTGCCAGACATGTCTATGTAAATCACTGCAGTGATGGCGAACCTGCTCATATATCCGGTTATGCATACCTATGTCATTTACCCTATGGACATCTTGCCACAGTGCAGTCCACTCATGCTGGTCCTGGCTGGTTTGAGAACAGTACTCTGTAGTGCTGAATCAGACTGCTTGTAATAATGTAGTCCTCAGCACTACTGTAGCTTGGATTATGGTGGTGGGACATGATCCCTGGAAGACAAAGAAACAATATGTCTGAGCAATTTATATGGCACACTTAACATTATACAGTACAGATATCATTGAACTGCCATATATAGCAACCTATTAGCTGTCAGAGGTTACACACTTTCAATACCACATATCACTGCTCACCCCACAACTGCCTGACAGTGCCTGGCATGCTCTATATAACCATGTTCTGCACAGCAACAAAGTGAAATCACTATATAAGACTATACAACAGTACATGGCACACTATGCGACACAATGCACCACCTAGCCACATAAGGTATAGATCAAGCTAATGCATAAAGAAATATGTCATCCATGGCAAAGTTTGTAA
>NC_056729.1:1751479308-1751532744 GCF_019279795.1 Protopterus annectens
TGTTGTACTGCCAATTAAATTACATTGTGTCCAGTGGACATGTGTGCAAAATAAGCAGCTATGTATGGGGCGTAATTTTTTTTTTTGGGACCAGATTGCCCTTTTGTTTTCAGGTGAGTGTGGAATGTGGGGTAGGGGAAGTAGGTATATTTGGGGAGGTAGGTTGGAGAGGTAAACAGACAAGACTAAAAGACACATACAGGGGCGGAATATGACATGTGGTGGGTGAACACCATTAATGGGGAAGGATGTTTTGAAATTGCAAGCCCATGAGCCCACAGATGGCAACATTGGAACTGAGATCCCCACCCATGGGCAGTCACCACTGCACCTTCACAGCCCAGAGGGTGGCTGTGCTGGGGGCTGTGTAGGAGGGTATCTGTGAGTCGCGTCACTCATGCCTCAAGCTGGCAGAGAGGATCAGCGATGGAACACTTATCTTCCTACACGCCGCAGCCCAGACCGTTCGGATGGTGATAGGTGGCCCTCATCCGCCCATGCTTGCACGGGGGATAGGCCCCATCCCCTGCAGCGCTTCCACCTGAAGTTGGCACAGGGCCAATGGAGGAGAAGGTCCCACGCTGGGCACCAGACCTGCTGGTGCCAGGTGCCATCGCCAGCTGAGGTGGGACAGGTGGGTCCACTGGGACCGGCCTTCCCATATGTTCTATGTTTAGGAGGATTTAATGACAATACGGGTTAGCAACAATCAACAGCATTCCCAATTAGTTATAACAGCATGCAGAAGTATTCCCATTAACCCAACACAGAGTTCCAAAAGTTGAACAGCAAGCATGACACATGCATATATAGAACAGTGGACATTACAACAGCATGCAGGTTTAATTGATGGCAACAGGCCACCAAGATTGTGGTATTTGAACAGGGCACATTCATCGAAATAAATGCAGATATTTATAAACCAATAGGACATATGTCCCATCAAATGTTTTGAGATTAGACATACCCATTGAGGTGTGGAATTGCATTTTTTATGCACATCCAGTAGGGTGGAAAAAGATAGCTCCATTAACAACTTATATCCTTCTAGTTTACACTATATTCCTATTAACTGCTGTTATATCCCTTATATCCCCTACATGTATTACACTACCCAATTGTCCTTAAATTGTGAAATGGGTTTTGCTAGATCTTTATATACATGGCCTGTATCTGACATGCAAGCTGTCCGGGATGCAGAAGTTACTGCTACATATTTTGTGAGTTGCTCAGACACTACTGCCGAGATGGTACACGGACAACTCTACTTTCCTATAACAACTCTACTTTCCTATAATTATCTAGATACGTTTAGGTGAAATTAACAGTTATATGTTAACAGCTCCCTACATTTCTGCCAGCACAATGACATTTCTGGGGAACACAATACCAAGCTACTCATGTTCCAGATTAACATGTACATGCTGGGCATGGACCAACAGGTGAGGACTGTAAATATGCTTATAAGCTACTGGCACTATCTTCATCCACTTTATATGGGCCTACCCACGTGTGGGTTAACAGCACTTAATACAACAGTACTATTTCTATAATGCACGAGTACAACACCATATCATAGAAAATGACACTCAGGAATTATACCTTTATTAATGAAAAAACACTTTTCTAGAGGCTCTCGCGTTTATTTTATATAACAGTACATGCAGAATAATTACTAACCTGCCTAGTGGCGCAGCCTTTGCAGCCTATCTGCATAGGCTTGCTGATTCTCAGCATGGACACCTGCAGCTGTGAAATAAATGGAGATAGAGACATACCTATCCATAATATAAACTACAATAGCAATTCTTACATACTTCATTCCATGGCTACTTACTCAGTAGTGGGGCAGGTTCCATCCCACAGGCCTCCTGGATCCACTGGTCCAGTGGATCCTGCTTGCATCTCTTCAGGTCTGCATAGTGGTGTCTGACCTACTCACCAGTCCGAGGGATGCCTGTGGCACTGGTGAGCTCATGGGCTACATGGTCCCAGGCTTCCGCTTTGTATTCGGTGCCCTGGTACTGGCCCCGCAGGAGTCTATCCTCATGCTTATGGGCAAGGAGCCAAACCATTACTTTGGACTCAATGCCCCATCGTTGCGCTCGAAATAGAGAGCCCTCTCCAGCACTGGCCATTGCTGCCTGCAGATAAGAACTACAACCAGTTATGGCCTATGGAGCTTAAATATGCATCATTTCCCGCACTTATTTGCGACTGGCCAGTTTTGAAAAAGCTCAGCTGAGGGCACACCTGCTTAGCAATGGGTAAACTTCCATTGATATGTATGTGTGTGTTGACAGTGCAGGCTTATGTAATGCTGTCATGGCTTAGTGGTTCAATACTGTGAATATGGTGCACAGTATCCTGGGTTTGAGCCCTGTCATTGCTTTTTTTATTTTACTACTGGCCAGACCGGCTAGGAGGTGTGGTTGTGTTTAGGCGACTTTGCTCAACTTTGCCCTATGTTGCCAGACGTTGTGCTGGTTGGCGCAGTGCGCAACTGTGAACTCTGTGAAAACATGTTCTGTTTGTGCTAGTTAACGCAGTGCTCAGCTATGAGCAATTACATTTAAATATGCTTAATACTGGTAAACTTTGCTTAGCAGTGCTCAGCTACGAGCAATTACATTTAAATATGCTTAATACTGGTAAACTTTGCTTAGCAGTGTTTCCCATTGCTTAAGATACGGTATGCATAACTATTTCACTTTCTTATATATGTTTATAAAATTCATTCACTACTACAAGAGTCATTTCACTGCTTTTTACAAAAATTTAAATAAATGACAGGAATTATTTTTATATACAGATTTCCTACTGAAAATAGAAGGGGAGTGGTAGGACTTGAACCTGGAATGCTTCCGCTTTGTGCACAGGCTCTACCACAACGCTATCGCACTTAATTTGCATATACATTTCTTATTATCCTATTCGTGTCTAGACTGCTAACTGTAGCTAAGCAATGGGCAAACCCATGCAAACATGCGCAAACATTTTGGATAAAAAAAACAAAACAATTTTATTTTTATTTTTTACACTTCTTTAACATATATGGGGGAGTGTAGTGTTACATTGTGCAAATGTGAGCAGACTCGCTCATAGAATATATCTCTTGTTTCTTCCTTGCAGGGGCGTGGAGTTTTCAACTGCACGGCAGTCCACCACGCCCCCTAAACTCTTACACGGCCATGTAAGCTAAAAAAAAAAAAAAAAAAAAAAAAAAAAAAAGCTACCCAGCACCCTCCCAGACTCTCTCAGCGATCATCACCCTTCCAACATAAACAGAGAATACCATAAGCCCCCCCCCCACAATCCCTAGACTTCAACTTTGTGAGAAACATAACCAACTTCGATGCACTTAAACAATGTGACAATGTGACGGTCAGTCTCCCAAATATCTGCCTCTAGATGAAGCTGTCACTTCACTATCTCCTTAACCATAACAAAACCCAGTGAGACATAAAAAAGTACAAATAAATTCTGCTCCACGTGTAACCTGTCAAACACAACAACTCATGAGATACAGAGACAATGCCTAGAAACAATGGTGCAAAACTAGGATATAATCCTACTGAGACAGATATTGGTGCTTTAGAAACTGCACAAGTTAATTATCATGAAAAGAACTTCTCCACAAAGCAGACCAAACACTGGCAAAATTGAAACAACCTTCTAAAACCAGGCAGAAAACCCACCCAAATACTTTCCCATCTGAAACCATTTGGGACATTGCAGAGAACTTCAACAAAAACATCATATCCAGTATCTAACAATGACAACCTATACCAACCCCACCTAACCCCCCCAGATCATAGCTAGACACCCCAACTCAACCTAACAACTATTCAAGATAATAGCATCAAAACAATACCATCAACAAATATAATAAAAAAAACCTAAAACCCACAACATTACCACCTAGCACCCTGCCATCCGAATACATCAGTATAGCCACTGACTGAATTTGCTACCCAAGTAGATTTTAAGATATCGGTTACAGAAAACTACATCCCAGCCCTGTGGATACCTTCCTTCATAATCCCATTATACAAAGGTGGCGCATCGATCAAACTGTCACTTCCTGTCTCCCAAGTACTGGAGAAATGCATGTCAGCAACTTCTAGACAGTCTACTGTTTTCGGATTACTTTCTCCTAGCCAACATGGCTTTTGACCCCACCATAGGTTCATACTAGGCTATCTGCCCTAGGACATTCATAAGCCTAGCCAGAGTGTGTTTGGCTTTCGCCACCCATTTTAAATTAATTTTGCTATGCCCTTTTTCGAGGTTAGTATACTGTGCCTCTGTCTAACAGTGACAGAGAAGTAATACCCAGGGTAAACCTACGATCTCCCATCCACTCATCAAGATTCCTCTTGGAGAGTCAGAGGGACTCTGCCTAACCTGGACTGGGATTTTATTCCAGAGTGAAGGGAGCCTCTGGTTATGATTCTGTCCCTCCAGCATATCCTATTTATTTCAGTGCTGAGGTTCAAGTCTCAAGCGCGTAGCTTTTCTGAGGTGCAGCATGTCCATTAATTCCAGGTTGGACATGGCTTTATACATCACACAGATCGCCAGGCAGCATATGGCATCTGTTTGAGCCCTTTGATCCTCTTGGCGAGGTACTTTTGGGGTCTTTCCAGTTGCTGCAGGTGTCTGGTAAGGTACATCCCAAAAGGGGCATTGTACTCAATTATGGGCCTGATGAGGGATGGGTAAAGAAGCACGATGACCTCCCCTGATCTAGATGTGAATCCCTTCATGATTAGGTGGGCTATATAAAATGTTTTTCTAACCACTTTGGTCACATGGTTGTCAAATGAGAGATTGCCATCAACTTGGGTCCCCAGGTCCCGAATTACTTCTTCTGTACTTAACGGATTACCACCTGTGTGGTAATTTGTGGGCATTTTGTTTTTGCCAAAGGGGATGACTATACACTTTGGCATTTAGCTTGAGGCCATGGCTCTGGCACCAGTTGTTTGTTTCTATGAGGCCCTTTTGGAGGATGCTTGTGTCGGCTGGGGAGTCTATTATGGTGCCCAGTTTGCAGTCATCTGCGAACTTGGTCAGCCACAGTCCTTCCATGTTGGCCTGTACCTCCGAGAAATATATACTGAACAAGAGAGGTCCTAGGACTGAGCTTTGTGGGATGCCACTTGTAACTGGTTTTGAGTCTGACATGGCTCCAGCAATTCTAACCCGTGTGGGTTCTTGTCCTTGAGCCAGTTTGCAACCCGGGGGTTTATATTTAAGCTGGTGAGCTTATCTATAATGCCCAAGTGGGGAATGGCTCCAGCAATTCTAACCATGTGGGTTCTGTCCTTGAGCCAGTTTGCAACCCATCTAGTGACATAGGGGTTTATATTTAAGCTGGTGAGCTCATCTATAATGCCCGAGTGGGTGAGCTCATCTATAATGCCCGAGTGGGGTATTGTATCGAAGGCTTTTGCAAGGTCCAGGTTGGCTGTGTGGACCACCTTCCACTAGTCAATGGCCTTTGTTACTGTTTCAAAGAAATCGACCAGGTTTAAGAGGCAGGATCTGGCCTTAAAGCCGAACTGGGTAGGATCCAGTGTCTGTAGGTCCCCAATATCTTTATTGGGTCCATGATGATCCTTTCCATAGCTTTGCAGACCAAGCTAGTCAGGCTCATAATTTCGAGGATCCGTTGATGCACCACCTTTGTGGAGAGGGACCACAGCACAGAAACTGCCTTAGTACATTTTCTAGATACCATTAATCCAAGTCAAAACTCAGGTAATTTTGTTTCTACACTTCTTCTGGACTTGTCAAAAGCCTTTAACATGGTTTCACATCAGCTACTCGTCCACAAATCTCTCAAATAGCTAGATCCAATGGAATGACTCCCACTCCACCTTCCTTCTAGTCACACTTGGTCCAAGACTCTTCAATATCTTCATTAGTGACATGCACAAGGAATGAAACCTCACCATCATAATACAATATGCTACTTGCTCAGGCCCAAACCTTCTCACCTTAGAAATAATCATACAAGAAGTGTAGAAAACTCAATTGAATCTTACTTGCTCTTAAATCCCAAACAAAACCAAACTAATCCTATTCCTTCCTCAAACAATACAAAAACTAAAAACATCACCAACACAAAATTACTAGGAATTATCATTGATATGTTAAAATTTGATCTGCACATGGACATTAGAGTCAGAAAGGCACACTGTAAACTAGGATCTCTTTACAGAGCAAGGCACCTGCTAAGTGTACATAGTAAAAAAAAACTGTCACCTCCCTTCTCCTCCATACCTTTCTATACACCTCCACAAAATTCAAAAATCTTCTAGACACAAATGAAAGCACAGACAGCAAAATTAGCAAATTCACATGCAGTCTTCCAATGCACCCCATCATTGCATGGCGCTCAAAAACTTCAACTGGCTTGAATTCCTTAACACATTACCCTCTCCCAAATACTCACAGCACATAAAATGCTTCACCGGTCACTTAAAAGCACCCTTGCTGTCAAATCTCATTCAATGGGATATACTAAACAGAACCCTAAGATCCTCAGAACTTAAACTAACTACTACTAATAAATCTAATAATTTTACAGTGACTCACTGTTCTGTCACCATCTCCAAGGCATGGAACAAACTTCAAAACCACATCAAGTTTTTAAATAACCTGCAACAATTCAAATCTGACCTAAATTATCACCTGGCAACCAATAAACTATGTATCTGTGCCACACCTACAGTTTGAAGTATGCAATCCTTACTCTGTCCACTATGGATACTATACAAGCATATTAATACAGTATTTTTGATTCTACTCAATGTCTTGAAAACATGTATTTCTTTAATCTGATAAGTTTAGTAAATAATATTCATTCATCTTTTGCTTTGAATGTTTTGCAAATCATATGTGCTGACTTTTCTGCCAAATTGCAAGAAACTTATTTTTATTCTCGATTTGGAGCTTTTCTCCATAGGCCTCCACTGATCAGACAAATTTTCCTAGTAAACCAAAGCAGAGTGAAAATAAAATAAAATGAAAAAAGGAGAAAAAGCTCACACCAAAAAACAATTTGTTTGCTTTCAATATAAGAAATTGATCTCTTGATGACTTACAAAATGGACAGCTGCATACATTTTTGAAAAAAAAAAAATAAACGTCCCCATCTTCTATTAATTATATTATTAACATTCAGAGTTGCAATCTTCATGTCTTGTTTACTGCTTTGCTCCATCTCCCTGCTTCTTTTAATGCAGTCTCAGTCACTTATGAAATAAACTTGTCAAATTATCTGTTTATCAACTTTAGAATATATCTCCATGTCTTTAGACTGTTCTATTTTTATCTGTCCCTTTAACCACATTGAGCACATTTTTTCTATTTGCAAATGTTTCAACTTCTCTCCCAGTTCTCACATCCCATGGTACCAACTGCATTTTCACTCTCCCAGTTCTCACATTCCATGTTACTAAAACTTCCAACTTTCTGGCCATTTCTAGAGCAGTCCATCCAGAAATGAGGTCATATTTTCTCTAGTATCCTATCCTGGCCACTATCTAAATAAAATATTGTGTCACACTGTCCTTTTATATGCCCCATTGCCCAGCACTCAATACAGTTCTTTGATTAATACACATACCAAAGTGGATGCCTTCTACTTCACACACAAATCTGGTTACCAATATGCTTTTAGCTTCAGTCATTCCATAAACAAATTAATTTCTCTTTCCTAATTATTACTCCAAAAGGTAAATGTTTCTCCATTTTATTTTGTAAGTTTTCAGAGTCATACCTTATCTGCCAAATCACAATTCCTGGGATTAACATATTTTTACTGAGAAAGGAAAGGCTTAACTCAGAAGGTTTCCTTACTATGGTAAGACTTTCTGACTCACAGGACAGTTCTATGTTATGGTTTCTCCCATGGGGGCCATAACATAGTGGTCTCTCAAGGGAAGCCACATCCTAATGAAGCAATTGGGAGGGTGACTAATGCTAATTAACCACATTGTCTCTCCACAAAAATGTCCATGGCCCCCCATGTCCATGGCCCCCCATTAACTCGGCCCCCCATTAACTCAGCAGAGTAATGCATAGATTTTCTATGGCGAGTTCATTTTTAGTTTAAGTAGAAGAATTGAATGCTGCCTTTTGACAGTGTTCTCAAATTCACTCCAATTACAGTAGTTGCAATACAAATAAATATAGCAGAGACATCGGTGGGTGAGTCTGTGCGTCTCCTTAGGAACACTTTTCCAAGTGTTTACTTTATCCATACCTATAGCCAGTTTTAGCTCCTATACCCCTAGTTAGACACTTCTAAATCAATGTCCCTTCTTTAGCTTAATGGAGAAAGCTATAGCTTGTCTTTTGTTTCCAAAATTTCCAGCTCACTTTTCCAGCAGTCATGCAACTTTTCTGCCTCAGACACAAGTGCTTGCAGATTGCCTATGTCCTTGTTTGTGGGATCTATAATACACTCCACAGTTTTACAGGTTGGAGTTAATAGGCTGATATTTTCCATGGTTAGTAGTGGCACCACCTTTGTGCAAGGGGATGGGAATGGTCATTATCCACTATGCTGGAATAAAGGCAGTATGTAGGCTGTAGTTGAATAGGATGCTCAATAATGAGGGCATTTTTTGGCTGGAGATGGTGTGGAATACCTCCTGGGGTTGTATGAGATCCCATGGAAGCAGTGCGTGTTGCCATGGTTGGGCCTGCAATACTCATTTATGGAGATGTCAAGTGTGGGACAACTATCATGGATGACAGAAGGGGCTTAGGGGCGACAGGTGGGTAGATTTTGCACTGCACCTATCTGCTAGCAGGTTGACCAAGTCAACGGGATCAATGTACGTGATAACTGTTAAGCAGTAATTCAGAACAAACCAGGCCTTTGCCATGGAGGTTCCTGCTGGGAATGTTGCAGAAAGATACAGCTGCAGGGTAAGTGCTATTCATGTTATTATTCAGCAGCAGTGTGTGCAGTTGTGAGCTGTTACCTAACGTGATATCCATCAACATGTGTTTGGCTGTGTACTGATTCAGTATCTGCATCACAGGCCCCAGTGTGCTGTCTATATGTGTAAGTAGTGCCACTTGTAGTCAAGATATGTAGTTAACAGCTGTAATTACCAAAAGTTGAAGGTGGACTGCTGCTGTATTGCAGTGAACTGTAGTTCATTGAATCCTTGGACCTACACTTGGCAGGTCTGTGTGTTTACAGTTCCGTTAGATGACATCACTGAAGAGTATATTTATAAAAATATCTTAGCTCTCTGGAACTGAGATGGCCTAGTGGTGCATTGATGTAATTGTACTTAAGGGCCTGGGTGCAAGAGTTGGCAACACATTGTTCTGTCAGAACTGTTACACGAGTTTACTGCAGAGCATATTTTACAAAATCAATATTAATTCCCCCAAAGTCAGTTGGCCTAGTGGTGCGTTGCCATGACTGTCATTCCGAAGGTCCTAATCTCAATTTGTGGCAGTTTTTTTTTATTTCAGGAATGTTACAAGACTTCACAGTAGTATATATTTAAACACAAACACTTCCTCAATTCTCAAAATGACCTAGTGGTATGTTGCTATGACTATAGTGATGAAGGTCCTGGGTTCAAACCCTAGTAAGGTTGTGTTTCTACTGTTGCATAACATTCTGCAGAATATATTTAAAAAAACACTCAATTCCAAGTTCTCAGAAGGTGTAGTGGCATGTTGCTGTTGTGGTAGTATGCAAGGTCCTAGGTTCAAACCCTTGCAAGGCAAGCTCTTTTGTTGCTAGGCAGAACAGTATGTGGATAACACAGGGTGATGCAGTTATAAGCTGCTTTAAGTGGGTTTGCATGGAGCGAAGAGCAGCTAAGCGACTCTTACGTCCGCTTGGCTTCTCTTAGGTCTGCTTATTGTCGTTTAAACCCACACTAAATTTTAAATAAAGAAAAGAAAAAAGGGAGATAAGAAAGTGGTGAAATGGGGGAAAAATGAAAGGCAGCTAGCGATGTGCAGGATGGGTGTAGAAAAGGACAATAGCTCTGCATTTCTTTGGCAGCAACAGATGATTTCAGAATGGATAATTTGGAATTTAGAGGCTCACACCCTACAGAGAGGGGTGTGGCTGACATACACCGAGGATAATTTGCAGGGTAGATTGTGTAACGTGACCATATGTGGGGGAAAAAATGCAGAGCTATGTATGGGACAATTTTTTTGGGGGGGGCAGAGGCCCCCCCCTTTTTAAGGGGAGAGTGGGATGTTGGGGAAGGATTGTTGGTAAGTATGGGGAAGTACATTTGGTAGGAAAGGTTGCATTTGGAGACAGACAAGACACACAAGACAGCAGACAGATACGGTGTATGCCACATGGGGGCAAACACCTTGGATGGGGAGGGTGGTTGGGAATCAGATGCCCATGAGCCCCCCAATGGTAGTAGTGGGACTGAGGTCTCATAGGCTATCTGCCCTAGGGCATTTATAAGCCTAGCCAGAGTGTGTTTGGCTTTTGCCACCCATTTTAAATTAATTCTGCTATACCCTGTTTTGAGGTTAGTATACTGTGCCTCTGTCTAACAGTGACACAGAAGTGATACCCGGGGTAAACCTATGATCTCCCATCCACTCAAGATCCCTCTTGAAGAGAGTCAATAAGGGACTCTGCCTAACCTGGACTGTTATGAATCTGTCCCTCTAGCATGTCCTATTTATTTCAGTGCTGAGGTTCAAGTCTCTCGAGAGCCTCTGGGTTATGAATCTGTCCCTCTAGCATGTCCTATTTATTTCAGTGCTGAGGTTAAAGTCTCGAGTGCATAGCTCGATGGGATTTGGATTTTGAGGTGCAGCATGTCCATTAATTCCGGGTTGGACATGGCTTTATACATCAGGCACAGATCACCTCTGAGCATGCGGTATGCCACTGAGTAGAGCTGGAGTTTCTTTAACCGGGCAGCACATGGCATCTGTTTGAGCCCTTTGATCCTCTTGGTGAGGTACTTTTGGGGTCTTTCTAGTTGCTGCAGGTGTCTGGTAAGGTACGTCCTGCAAGGGGCATTGTACTCAATTATTGGCCTGATTAGGGATGAGTAAAGAGGCACTATGACCTCCCCTGATCTAGATGTGAATCCCTTCATGATTAGGTGTGCTATATAAAAAGTTTTTCAAACCACTTTGGCCACGTGGTTGTCAAATGAGAGATTGCCATCAACTTGGGTCCCCAGGCCCCTAATTACTACTTCTGTACTTAATGGATTACCTTCCGTACTTAATGGATTACCACCTATGTGGTAATTTGTGGGCACTTTGTTTTTGCCAAAGGGGAGGACTATACACTTTTTGGCATTTAGCTTGACGCCATGGCTCTGGCACCAGTTGTCTGTTTTTATGAGGCCCTTTTGGAGGATGCTCGTGTCGGCTGGAGAGTCGATTATGGCACCCAGTTTGCAGTCATCTGTGAACTTGGGTCAGCCACAGTCCTTCCGTCTCCTGTACCTCCGAGAAATATATACCGAACAAGAGAGGTCCCAGGACTGAGCGTTGTGGGACGCCACTTTTATCTGGTTTGGAGTCTGACATGGCTCCAGAAATTCTAACCATGTGGGTTCTGTCCTTGAGCCAGTTTGCAACCCATCTAGTGACATAGGGGTTTATATTATCTATAATGCCCGAGTGGGGTATTGTATCAAAGGCTTTTGCGAGGTCCAGGTAGGCTGTGTGGACCACCTTCCCCTCGTCAATGGCCTTGGTGACTGTTTCAAAGAAATCAACCAGGATCTGCGCTTAAGCAGAGCTGGGTAGGATCCAGTGTCTGTAGGTCCCCAATATCTTTATTTATGAGGTCCATGATTATCCTTTCCATAGCTTTGCAGACCAAGCTGGTCAGGTTTATGGGGTGATAGTTTCAGGATCCGTTGAGGCACCACCTTGGTGGAGAGGGACCACTGTTGCTGTACACCACTCTTTGGGTACATATCCTGTAGTAAGGCTGAGATTGAACAGTACTTTTATGTTTGGGTTTAGCTCTTCTTGGAGTTCATGTAGTATGCAGCCCAGGACACAGTCTGCTTTGGAGAGGGCGGCTCTTACCTGAGCATCTGAGATGTCAGGGGGGCAGCACTCTGCTGAGATATATATTTGCCCTTTTGGTGGGGGGGGGGAGTTTGCCAACATCCTAGCTGACAGGTTCAGTGCAATGTCTGTGAGTTTGGTGTATTTTGTCATTTTGGACTAATTCTGAGCATATCTGGGAATTCCCACCCAGGTTCCTAAGAAAGCCTTGTGATTATCCTTAGTGTCCTATGCAATTTTTCTCTCTAAGCTAGCCTTAGACGAGTGCCTGTAGTTTTTTGCTAATACTGATCAGAGATGCCTTCCCTTTTTGGTATTTTGCTCCATCATGTAGTAGCTTCCTCCTTCTATTGTATAGTTTGTTTATGGCTGGGGTCCACCAGACAGGACGTCTGCCTTTGGAGGATTGGGTCTTGGTCTCCACCTGTTAGCAGTCACCACTACCCCTTCATGGCCCCAAAGGTGGCTGTGCTGGGGGATGAACAGCAGCGGCTGGCTGCCTCTCAAGCTGTGCCAGTCTGCCCTCCATCTGGTGCAGTCAGACATCCAGCTCCTTCAGGAGGACACTGCACATTGTACCAAGGAACACGCATCGGATGACCGGTTTCTCTCAGTGTTTGTGGGTGGGGGGTGACGGGCCCATCTTCTGCAGCACATACACACCTGTTAATCTGTCATGCAGGAATACTATAGGGCAAGCTATGACATGGGTAGAGGGGACTACATGTCATACATACAGATATGAGTAACAAGTTCTACCCTGTACTACTATACTGTGAGTGTGCTTATCACATACTTGTACTGGGATTTTATTTGGGTGCGGGTTAATTAATGCGGGTTAATTGGCAACAGTGAACACTATCCGTGACAGCATGACACTTGAGAGACTTGTATTGGGAAGGCTGCATAGTGTAGATGGCTAGCCTGCTGTCATTTGTATGCATGAGCCTTAACTGGAATATCTGTACACAGTTCATGACTATACCTTTCATACAGCTTATACAAACATTTCTTTTACCTGTCAGCCCTGTGGAGAAAACATCTGTTCACAATGGCTGACTGTTTCTACAAATATTCAGGTTTACTTCTGTGTAACTAGAAAAACATGCTATTACCAGTCCCTGGATTCAAACCGTAGTCTGTGTGCAAAAGGGAAACGGAGTTCTATTTTTTTCAGACTAAGCTGCTGGGAAGTGGCATTTTCTGCTTGATGGAGTTCTGTCTAATACACACTTGGTTACACAGTCTATTTTTGCATTCCCCACCTGTTACACCCTTTCAGACTAAGCTGCTGGGAAGTGGCATTTTCTGCTTGGAGTTCTGTCTAATACACACTTGGTTACACAGTCTATTTTTGCATTCTCCACCTGTTACACTCATTCTTGCCTGCAACAGCATAGCCACATTCAGGACTACATAGAGCTGAAATGCAAAGGTTAACACAAGACAATGTTGCTGAGAACACAGTACAACACATTACACATTACTATTCAAGGCTCAGATCTTAGAAAAGGACATATTTCAGACTTAATTTTGTTTAATACAGCTCCACAATGTTGTTGTGTCTTTCGGCTTATCCCGGTTAGGGGTCGCCACAGCAGAACTCAGATCCGCTAATTATTGGTAGTGGATTTTTACACTCCACAATGTAAAGATTGCAAAAAAAAAAAAAAAAAAAACTGCCAATTAGATGAACCTCAGTTACTGCATGCTGCCATAGCCCTATTTGCTGTGAAGCAGCTACACACTTGTACTTTTCAAATGCATAACATATGAAAGACAACAGTTTGTGGTAGTAATCTTTATTTTGCATAAGATGACACAGTGGTTTATTACATTTGATCTACATTCATTACTACTGGGTATCCTGCAGAGGACTGCTTCTCATTTAGATTCATAGGTAGGTACTAGGCTATCTTGCCAGAGGGCATTTATAAGCCTAGCCAAAGTCTGTCGGCTTTCACCCCCCCCCCATTGATCAATTAACTGATCCTCTGTCAAGCAATAAGGTTGAGAGGCATGTGATGCAGCCATCTAGGCATTCTGTGGAAACCTGTACAGTTGAAGGGTATAGCTGTGCAGCAGTTTCATAATGCAGGGGGTGTGCGACAGGTACCGTCACACACCCCCTGCATGGTTTCCTATCCAGACTTCCTGATTTCAGTGTCCACGGACACTGAAAGAACTTGCAAAGTACCATGTGGCACTTTGACAATGTGGGGGTGTGTGACAACCTGTCACACACACCCTGCATGGTTTCCTATCCAGACTTCCTGATTTCAGTGTCCACGGACACTGAAAGAACTTGCAAAGTACCATGTGGCACTTTGACAATGTGGGGGTGTGTGACAACCTGTCACACACACCCTACATTGCTTCCCATTCACACACACACCCTACATTGCTTCCCATTCACATTCCAGTTTTCAGTGTCCGCAGACACTGAAACCATTTCTAAAGTGCCATATGGAACTTACTGCAGTGGGTATGTTGGATGTGCAAGCACCACTGCAACACGCCCCCTTCACTCAGAACTGTTCATGTCCACATAGTGTTCTTAGTAGCATGCCTTTATTAATATAAAAGGCGTGCTGCTGTGAATACTATGTGGACGCGGACACCATTCACTCTGTAGGAATAGATCCTGGGGAGTAGCATGCCTTTATTAATATAAAAGGCGTGCTGCTGTGAATACTATGTGGACGCGGACACCATTCACTCTGTAGGAATAGATCCTGGGGATTTTCAAAAGTGTGCATAGCAAAACTGAAATTAATCCATACTGGAGAAATATTCTCCCTTCCCAAGTCAGTTTCCACCTCCTCCAACTGATTACATTTACGAAAAAGAGACAGAAAAAATGAGAGCCAGACACATTTACAGAAACTATACAGCTAAAAATAACTCATAAAATAATAAAACAAATGCATGTTAATAAAACAAACAAACCAGAACACAATACACACAGAATTAAAACAAGGGAGTGAAGAAACTATGAAAATTAATTTAAGGTTTAAAACTCACAAGGTTGGTGCAACAGCAGAAAGTACATGAAATGAGAATTTGTGTAATAAAATACTAAATAAGACATCCCAGAATTAAAACACACACTGGAAGTGCAGCACAGGTGTAGTGCATTATATGCCCACTCTTGAATGGAAACAAAACGGTGGCAAAGAGGCTGCCTATCTCAACATTGTGGTTTTACTGTGGCCATGAACTTACTTTTAAATGTTCTCTGACAGTTACTTTGCCTGAAGTACTACCCGTTAAGGATTTACATCTCCATAACTCTGAGCAAGCATCTAGCTTTGAGCTCTATTCTGTTTAATCACTGCTGCAGCATTCTGTCTTCACTGAACCTTGCAACTAGCAGATTATCTTCCTTAATCTGCTTCACAAATCTTTCTCTTACTTTGCCTGAAGCCCCATCTCTATACCAAGCTTCCTACAGACTGCCGAGGGAAAATCTACGTCTGGCATACACAGCCTCTGTGGATCTTGCTATGATCGACCTTTTGCACATCCACAAAACCAGTAGCATCAGAACTACTTGATCCAGGGACTTAAGACATGCTGGAGGAGGGGGGGGGGGCAGAGCCTGAATGGCTAACTGAAAGCAGCAGTATTTTAGAGCTCCATATAATCAGTTAAATAAAAATATTTTTTTTTCTTCAAAGTATAAAATCTTATAGATAAAGGACTAATTTACATAATTAGAAACTTCGGTAAAGTTTCACAAATATTTTCCTGTCAAAAAGCTTGGAGATAGTATAAGTAACTCAAAGAATTCTCATCAGGATGCTGCTTTAAAGAATGAACTACAACAGATGGCATCTACCCTGCAGGAGTTGTCTTTGAAGATGGATGATTTTTAAGAGAACCTAGAAAATCTTAAAACAAGTAGTCAAAAACAGGCCGACACCCTCAAGGAAATGCTACAAAAACATCAGACAAGGATAACCGGAATACAGATCTCTAAATGGCTTAGAAAGCAGACTTAAGTGGAAATACAGAAAGAACTGCTTCTTAAACAAAACACTTGGTTGGTTAATAAAGTAGATGACTTGGAAAATAGGGAGAGGAGAAATAACATCAGGAGAGGAGAAATAACATCAGAATTTTCAGATTACCTGAAAACACAGAAGGTGAGGGTATTATTTCCTTTTTATCAAGCTGGATCTCTGACTTTAATTTAAAAGGACTTTCCTTTGGCATTGAAAGGGCACACAGAGCTCTTGGGAAACCTGCCACTAACCTCAACCTTTCCTCCTAGGTCAGTAATTATCAAATTTCATACTTGGACAAGGAACTGATTTTATGATCTGCTTGGAGGAAGGCACCTCTAAAATATAAACAGAGCCTGATAAGATCTGATAACTATTCATCTAGAATAATGGAACAAAGGAAAAAAAAAAGTGTGACCAATGATAAAGTTTCTGAAGCAAAATAACATCAAGGCACAACTTGCATATCCAGCTAAGATAAGAATTCTGTATGCCAACAAGATGAGGGCTTTTACTGACTTAGAGGAAGCCCCTTCATTTATTAAAACTAATAATATGATTACTTTACCAGAAGATATGGATTGGATGTCACCTTCTCTCAAGAGAACAAAAGAAATAAATGTCTGGACAGACGTCAAAAAGAAGAAACAAAAGACTGATACTGTTACAGCCAAATCTTTCAAAGCATCTGCTATGATATGAATTGTTTTAAAGAGGACCAGTTTTACCGCTTGGAATTTTAAAACAAAGGTAACCAACTACTGCAATCTTTATCTATATTTTTTATAAACAATTTTTATTGATTTTTTTTTTATTAAAACAAATTAACAAACAATCATATATACTCATCTGAAACTTGACAGATAAAAGGTTATAACATGTCAACTAATTTAAAAGCAAAATAAAATGGTTAACTAAAGTATTTACAAAGACATCCTGTCAATTCAAATTAACATGGCAATTTCTACTGTTTTATGTTATACATCAACAATAAAGAAACAAATCAATATTAGATATTAAAACAAATAATTGTTCAATAAACTTTGCAAATTAACCCACATTTGAAGATAATGTGTTTTTCTAGAAGTTCGTAGAAGTTCTAGTAGTTATGTTTTATTTGTGATTAACAAATATCATTTAACAAACTTGTGAATTCAAAGAATGAAGGAGCAGATTCTGAAATCCAATTCCTTGTTATTATTTTTCTAGCCACAGTTAGTATAGACCAAAGTAGAGAATTTTTTTGACACAATGTGGAACAGGTGTATTAACAATCACCAGGGATTTGGTAAGAGTAAAATTATCTGTAAATAATGTCTGTAGAAAATCATTTATGTTCCTCCAAAACAAAATAAGAGTAGGATAATCATAGAACATGTGGGCCCAGCTTATATCTGTATTTGATTTACATTTGTTGCATATGTTCTGTTGTTTATTTTATTCATTTGTGGAATGCAAAAAGGATCTGTTCATAAACCTCCATGAATATAATCTTCATTTAAGAGATAATGTTATTTTCCCAGCTGATTTTAAAATATTTTCTTTGTCTTGATCACTAGGATAGGTGTTATTAAATAGTGTAATAATAATTCCAATAATTCTCTGGGCAAGAGTATGTTTCTGTTCTTATAGTCTTAAAAAAATAAAAGTTTGTTAGAGTATGTTTGTTTGTGTTGAAGAATTAACTGAAAACAATGAATTAAGATAGAGGTATCTTTTTGCAGATGGTGTAATCATTTGTAGTTTGTTGTCTAAATGTTTGTATGTTTAGCAATATAGATGTATGTAATATAAATTCATTTAATATACATTCAACACAAGTTATTTTTGATTTAAGAAATAAACTTTAAATCCAAGGTTAATATGCCTTGAGTAAAAGCTATAGGGAAGGTGAAACACTCCTTACATCTGATATGTTTGTATATAAAGTTACTATGATGTTGTGAATGCATTGTGTAGGGAGGTATTGTTTTATAGGGTAAAATCTTTTAGAATCTATATAATGGGATTATTTATTATTTTTAACTTAAAAGTAGAAGGTTTCATTATTAATTGCATGGCAGATGACTTCCATAAAGATTTCCATTTAGCTAAATAAGTAGTGTCTAAGAGTCTGGTAACCACCTTAAATCGTACAAGAGATGGAATAGAGATTTAGATCTGGAAAAGCAATCCCTCCATCACTCCAGCTATGTAGGTATTGAGTAAGAGATACTCAACTTATTTGGATACCAAAAGAAGTTTAATATCAGGGAGTTTATTTTGTTAATGATTTTTTTTTAGAAGGAAGAAATAGGATAGATTTATTAATGTACAATATTGTAGGCAAGATAATCCTGTTTATGATAGTTAACAGGTCTTCTGTAGTGAATGTTCATAGGTAGGTACTAGGCTATCTGCTAGAGGGCATTTATAAGCCTAGCCAGAGTGTCAGCTTTTGCCACCCCATTGATTAACTGAGCCTCTGTCAAGAAGAGCCAATGAAGTGATCCCAGGGGTGCATTTTCCATTACCCATCCACTCGTCAAGGTTTCTCAATGTTATTATTTTCCAATAAATTAGATTTTGAATGTTACTAAAACATTTGTCATAGTTTATTGTATAACTGTTTTAATATCTTTAGCAAGGGTAATTCCCAAATAAGTGATTTGGTCTGAGATAAGTGGTTTAAGAGTATTATATATAATTTTATTATTTTTATTTAAATATATGGGTAATATTTTTGTTTTATCTTCATTGAAAGACAAACCAGAGATAGTTTGAAAAGTTTTAATAGAATTTAATAAAGTAGATATTGAAGAGTCATTACCTTTTGTAGTTATAAGGACATCGGCCAATATTCTTGTCATTTTTTATAGCATTTGCCCAAGGTTCCATTAAAGTGAACAACAGTGGAGAAAGGGGACAACCCTGTTTAGTACCTTTTATAATGGGAATTTTGTTTGAAGTATATGTACCTATCTTTATATAGGCTAAGGCTCCTTTATATAGATTTTTAAGTAAGTTTATGAAATTTGAAAAATTCATGCATTCTAGCAGTGTAAACAAATAATCCCAATCAACTGAGTAAAAAGCCGCATTAATGTCTAGACAATTAAAGTATTTTTTTTTCTGTGAGAGAAATCTATAAGTGCTAAGGTTCATTTAATGTTATCAAATGTGCTTCTGTTAGTTACAATACCTGTTTGGTCATCATCAATTAAAAAAGGCAACATTTTCTTAATTCTGTGTAAATGTTCATGAACATCTTATAATCAACATTTACTAAGGATATGGGTCTGTATGAGGAGCAATATTTGGGATCTTTGTTTTATTTTAAGATTGGTGAGCTGAACGTATATTTCCATGAGGGAGGGATCATAAATTCTGTCTGGGCAATGTTATATACCTTATGAGGTATTGTTGTAGCCTGTTTTAGGCATAATGTTATAAATTTCAGATATGATGCCATCATTTCCTGGTGCCTTGTTAGTTTTGAGTTTATTAGAGTTATTATATCATTAAATCTGATTTATCTATATTTTCTATCTGTACTTTGTTTAGTTTATTTTTGAGATGTGTTGATGTAATGTTTTATATTATCTTTAGATTCTATGGAATGCAAAGATTGATTAATTGTAAGAAAGTGGCTTCTAAATTCTTCTATTATATCTGTATATTATATACTTCCTTCTTTTTCTTCAATGAATATGTTTATTTGATATGATTCTGTTTAAACTTTTAGTTTTATTCTTAAGATAAGTTGTGCTTAGAGTTTAAAGAATATGCTAGAAATTTATTTTTTTCTAATTAATCATAGTTTTATGGTGAAGTATGTCTATATTCTTCATTAAGTTTTTGTTTTTAAGATATAACAAGTCAAAATTATTTTAAATAGTGTTTAGATCTTTGTCCCAGTTTTTTCTTTTATTTTGGTGCCATTTGTTAATTTGTCCATAAAGATAGGCTTTCAAAGCATCATATATGTCATGAGGATCAGATTCTGTATTATTAATAAAACTTTGCATTTCTTCTTTTATAAATGTTTGAAATTCTTTTAATTTTGTAAGGTAAGCTGGTATTCTTTTTATCTGTATATTGGGAAATTATTTTGAACTCAAAATTGCATTATGGTCCGATATTGGGCATGAAATTTTATTGTATGTAAGGTCATGTAATATTTGAGTGGAAATTAATATTCTGTCTATTCTAGAATATGACTTGTGTGTTATAATAAAATGCGTCTAGTAATGTGCTAGAATCTGTAAAGTCATAGATGTCCTTTAGTTGATAATTTATAAAATGTATTAGTTGTTTAGAAATGTATTAGTTGTTTAGATTGTGGAGTAATTTTTCTCTTCTCCAAGTTTGTTTAATCTTTTGGGTTTAGGATCTCCTGCCATAAATGTTGTCTAATTGTGTTGGTGCCTATACCTGGTAGCCAGTAATTATTTATTAATGTATATTTTTTTTGTTTATTTCAATTATGGCTAAGCATAACAAACCTTTGCTTTCCTTATACGTGTTATTCTTGGTAAAGGAAGAGATTTATTCCAAAGAATAGCAATACCCCTTTTCTTTTTTGTATATTCAGAGCTTGTAATAACTATATATTTAATTGTGTTTAAGTATTTGATACTATCTTTTAAGAAATGGGTTTCTTGTAAGAAAATTATTGGGTGTATGTAGGACTAGATATCTGAACATACTGCCTCTTTTTATGGAATTATTAACACCATTGATAATTGAAATACCTCCAAGTTTTAAGAAAGATAAGTTTGTAGCAAGTCAATATCATAAATATTTTCTGCATCTCTCTTTTATATTGTCTGTTCAAATTAAATATGATAGATGTTAACTCAATGTGGGTAGTAATTATTTCATAAACATTCATATAAATAACATCCCAAATGATATTGAAGTAGAATGTCAAAAGAAATGTATTAGCAATCTTTGTTACGTGTAAGAAAAAAAACAAAAACAGCTCCCCGCCTGGAGTTAGAAACTTCTCGTCCATATATATAACATCAATTGAAAGTTATACTGGATTATTAATTTTACATTTTAAGGAATTTATGTATATATCCTTATTTAACATACAAGTTTATGATGAATAGTGTAAGGACTATAATAGAAACTTACTAATATAAAAGACACAATAATGACTTTATATATGTAAGTAAATGTTTAGGTGTATGTGAGTTGTATGTATGATTTTAAAGACAGAATCAGCATTTTATCTTATGTTTACACATCCAAGATAAATTAAAATAATTTGAATAACTCGGAGGATATTTATCTATTGGATGTCTGTATAACCAATCTTCTTGTATTATCAAAGATGACGTATAGGTATGCCTCTCCAAACCAAACAGTCAGACATATGTAATAAATGTTAATAAGTTCAAAACAAAATTATTGAACACTGCTATATCAAACAATTATTTAATATCATTCTACATCAATAACATAGGTTTTAAGTAAATATTTACAAAAACACTTATAATTTAGTATTGATTGGACTTGTAGTATTCTGATATCTTAAGTTCATGTAATAAGGTAGGAACCAGTATTGAGTGTAAAGAGTACCTAAATATACTAAACATATACGATGAGACTGTAAGGGGAAACATTATCAAAGATACATATAAAAAACTTCTTCAGTATGATGTTTAGATTAAATAATGCATTCAGTAAATAGTGTCAATTATAATATGTCCCAATAAAATAGGACATTGTCTTTGTGACAATGAAGTGTCATTATTTCTGTTATAAACATCTTCATTTTCTTTTAAAGTACTATATAACACAATTTCATTAATAGAAAGAGTAAAGCATCACTTCAAACAATCTAATTAACTGATGTACATAAACTATAGAAGTATATATCCTCCTGTTAAAAGAGTACAGATTCGTAAAACAGAGTATCTATCAGAGAATTAACAAACCTAAATATTCACAAAATGTGATCTTAGTAGGTGTCTATAATTCAGATTTTATAGATCTGTACATATATGTTTAAATTTGTTTGTATCCAGCATTTATATACATTTATTTTTTCTTTCTAAAGCAGTAAACCTGTAAGTAAGTTTCAAGCTTCACTCCTTTCTTGGGACTAGTTGCTATATACTTTTGTCACACTAAATATGTTTAAAATATTATATTATATATGTTCTGATGACAGGATTTCAATTTAATTTAAGTACTGCTTACTTATATATTCATAGTCTATGCCAGGTATTCAGTATCTTGAGTTATTTGTTATCCAGTAAGTAACTTATATATTTGTTGATCAACAACATTTTAATTGCAAAACTCATTTTTAGATATTATGTAAGCAACCTTACACATTGTGTCTCATCATACGTGTTTTATCAAACACTACTTTTTGATTAACTTAATTGTTATTACAATATTTATTAGATTAAGTGATTGAGGACATGTTTGTGATATAATAAATTTCAGTCAATTTATTTTACATTTGTTGAAATTTATTATATTTATTTTACATTTGTTTACCGGGCTAGTCTAGCTGGATACATGTCCATTTTCAGTAGAGGCCCGGGGAGAAAAGCTCCAAGAAGAAGGTACAGATAACATAATAGATGCCAAGACAGTAAAAATTACTATAGGCTTTACATATATTTGAAATAGAGATAAAAATAAAACAATTGGCTATACATGTAGTTGAAATAGAGAATAAAAATACAACAATTGGCTTTACACACTATATAAAACAGGCACAGAACTTAAGTAAATAATCTCACATGCTTCAATTGCAATTGTCGTCCTAGAGGGAAGTGGTGGAATTCTGGGGTGGTACAGGCCTGAACTTTGTTAGTCAGGTTTGGTACAGGGGCACAGCCAGTGTGACTTGAGGAATTCTTTGAGGTGTTTTGAATTGGTTGAGTGAGGTAATAATTCTTAGGCTGGTTGGGAGGAGTTCCAAAGCCTACCAATGGAGTTGGTGTAGAGCATCACCTCCAGAGTTATTAGATTTGACGGTTTGTACCGGACAGTTTTAGAAGATCTGAGGCAGGTTAGGTTGGAGTAGGGGTAAGTATTTTATTAAGTGAGGTGTTGTCTGGTTGGTTAATTATCTTAAATGCCTCAGTGAGTTGGTTGATTTTGAGAATATTGGGCAGTTCTAACCATTCAAGTGCCTTTAGATTTAGGCAGTGGTGGGTTCGATAAGGCGTCCCTGTTATGAATCTGGCTATATGGTTATAAGCTGTAGAAAGTTTATTTAGCTCAGTCTTGTTGAGGAATGAAAATATTGGGGAGGCATAAAGGAGGGTTGAAAGGAGATGGGTGCGAGCTATAGTTAGTTTGGTGTGTGGGGTTAGGAAGTTATTTATTCTGTACATGGAGCCTAGTTTCTTATTTGGTTAAGCTGATGTGTATGTCAAATTTGAGCTTGTGGTCGATGGTCACACCAAGTAGTTTGGTGTGGGAGACAGGCTCTATGATGGTTCCATTGGTAGAGATCACGTGGAAAGTAGGGTTGTTGGCGTTTGGAGGTTCTTTACCTTGGCCGATAGATGCAGAGGGAAAAAATAGCAGTAACTTGGTTTTAGTAGGATTTAGTAAAAGTTTTAAATCTGAGAACCATTTTTCAATACATATGTCCTTTGAATTATTTCCTTTTAGTATTAACAAATGCATAAAAAAGGAGGGAAAAATGTACCATTGGTTAAGAGAAGTGAAGCTTTCTTGACATTCTATTTGCATTGTCATAGCAACAGTAAATTACTACAGTTTCTAAGGACACTGAACCTGTGAAGTGCATTTAGCCTCACATATAACAAATACAAAAAAGTAATGTTGTTTAGCTATTAAAATGAAAAACAACCTAAGCAAGGTAAAATAAATACATAATAGGACTATCTGTAAATATTTTATGATTTATCCTCATAGGATTACATATTCCTGGAAAATAAAAAACTGAAATGTTTCCAAACTACATGTGCACTTAAATGTAGCTGCTTGATTAAAAAGTATTATGCTACTTGAAATTGTCAGTCCCTAGAGCACATGAAAAGATATATTACTTTTTGCAATATGTTATTTTTGTAGTTACCTCACACTGTACAAACTCTTGGTAACAGATATTAAATGTGCCCTTGAAATGCTAGTTTGACAAAATATAATCTGAACTGTAAAGTGAATGACTTGAAAGAAGTGACAATGCATAGATTTCAAAGACAGTTCTTGACACTACAGTAAAAGTAAAAATATATATTAGTTTATAGATTAGTACTAGGTTAACTGCCCTTGTGGGCCATTTTAAGCCTAGCCAGTTACCCCATGTGAGAATCAAACCCTGTACCATGCGTTTGTAAGGTAAACACCTTGACCATTATGCCAGCCCCCCCCCCCCACAAGGAAGTGAGGATATGTTTTAGTCTTCCAGTTAAAATAGCTTACGGTCATTTTGCCATATCAGAAAGTTTGAAGAGCTAGGAAATTACTACTCTGTCTTTATAATGATTATTAGACTCTGCTTAGTTTAATGAACTGTGACATATGTTTATGAGGAAAAGTGGACTTATTAGACTATACATTCCTGGAAACTCAACTGAAATGTCCCCAAATTACTTGTGAATTTAAATGAAACTGCCTGATTAATAAAGCATAATTTACTTTAACAACCTGAATCCATAATCTGTTCTTTATATGCTACATTATATAGGCCACTTGCATAGGACAGTCTATAGAGCACACGCAAAATACATATTATTTCTGCAACATGCTATATTTGCACTAATCATACATTCTAAACTAAATCAATTGGCATATTTGAAACAGTCTAAATTTTAATTGTGCCCTTGAAATATTGTTGCAGTTTTGACAAAACAAAACCTGAACTGAAAAAGGAATGAAGTAAAGTATTGTACAGATTTCAAAGACAGCTATCGGCACAATACAAGTAGAAAAGTATACATGCAAGGAAAAATTTAAATGCTTCATACTTTTAGTTAAAATAGCTTAGTTAACTTTTTGCTTCATCAGAAAATTTAAAGAGCTAGGAAATTTCTAATTTATCTTTATAGTATGTACTAAAGTGGTGTTGGTCACTGACTTGTTTAATGGATTGAAAGTCCTGTACAAGACGGACTACTGAATATTATTTCAGTTTACCTACATTTGCTGCATTTCTTTTATTAGTACGGATTTAAAACAAGGGAAAGAAAGGGAAGTGTTTTTGGTCAAGGGAGGGGAGGCTTAAGACTATTCTAACTGCCCCGAGAACTCTCTAAGATGCACTATTTGATTAATACTTACCTAAGGTAAGTCTTTATTACCATATGGGTGCCTTCACATTCATTCTAGACCTGATGTGATTACCCATTCTGGAAGCAGGAGGTGCCCTATGCAGGATTGGAATTGTCAGGGTGATCATAGTTCATTCTTAGACTCTGCTTTATGTAAAAGCAATGCACACTAGAATGTAGGGTGCCTCTACACAGAGTCAGGATACTGCTGATATACTTATGAAAAGACATGGCTTAAGTTGAAGTTGGTGAGCTGAAGAAAGCATATCTGACATGTTTGGGATCTATTAAGGGTAACTAAATATTGGATATTTTCTAAGTCAACATAATTGTTTACACTACTAACATTCCATCCTGATATATAAAATACTAAAGTCTTTTGTCTTTTCCCAGTTAGGAGCCCCACAGCAGAACTCTGGTCCACTCGTGATTGACAGTGGATTTTACGGTGTCAAGTTGCCACCACGATGCCCAACCTTCAACAAAGGCACGCCCATTCACACTCTCACTTACCTGCATGTCTTTAACATCACTCAACCATGGGGAGGACATGCAGACTCCACACATAGAATATAGAATTTCATATTTAAGAAAATTCTCCATATAATAAAACATATGGAGCTCAGATGATATTATTGGTTAACGGTATGAGCGATAATCCAATAGATCTATCTTTATCTATTTAGGAATGACTTTCCATTCCATGTTTAATGGGAAATTCATATTTACTTGTATTTATATTTTATAGAAGTACTTTTTAAAAGCCTGACCAGAATTTTACCCTACTTGTATTTAAAGAAGAAATAACATTAAATTACACTCCCTAGTTTACACACAAAAAAATAAAATGTTATGAGAATATGGTATAACTACTATAATCAAAAAGAAAAAGAAAAGCAAAAGTTTCTTCCAACAATAACCCGAAATGGATTTAACATTCTTATTAAATACTAATGACTTAAATAAAAGCAAATAAAAGATCAAGCTTACTAAAATATTTAAATTTAAAGGCACAAGTAGTATTTCTCCAGGAAATGCATTTTATGACTAATGATAGCTTTATTTGCAACCCTAAGAACTACAAAGTCTTAGCTCAGTCCTCCTATAGAACAAAGATAAAAGGATTATCAATTCTCTGGAAGAAAAACAATCACTCCAAAAGTTATTTATAAATATGAAGACAAAGACGGTCTACTAGCATTTGTTATAATTAAATTTAATAACAGAATACGGACCTTGGGAGGAGACTAATTGTACCTTAGAAGCCTATGAAACCATCAAGAAGTCTTTTCGCATAGCAACTGTTTCAAAATCCTTACAAAGATGGATTGATTCATTTCATTTAATAGACACGTTTAAAGTAAATGATAAATCCTTATTATTTTCCCATAAAGACCATAGATTTGGAAGACAAACCAGAATAGACAAATTATTCATAGTTCAAGATTTACAAAAAAAAAAATCCCCAACTTCTCAGTTCCATGCCCCTTCTCAGATCATGACCTTCTGATAATGGAGTTTCAAATAGAGTTTAAACCTTTAATCCTCTCAACTAGAATTCCATCATATATCACGAAAATTAAAGAATTCAGACCCTGGATGTTGTCAAAACTACAACTATTTCTTGAAATTAATAATACAACAGAAATCAGCAGAGTCATGGTTTTGGACTCATTAAATGCATATTTATTTGATAAGACTCTTAGCCGGTACAAAAACAAAGTCAGAGAATGGGAATCTGAATCATTAGACTTGCAAACCAGACTACTGACAGCAGAATCTAAAACAAAAATCAAAATTGTCCAGAAGTCAAAAATGAAATAGAGGAATTAAATAAAAAATTAAATTAAATTCACACACAAAACTTGTCTAGCCTTGGAAAAAATAAAATAAATAAAACTCATTAGCCACCTCCCCCAGATGTCTATAGATGTCTATATAACTTATCTACAAGAATTAAAATGCATTCTAAAGCAAATAACATTTAGTATACATCATAAAATGAAAGGGGAAAAAAGTATCAGACATAGGAGACATCCTTGAAGCATTTCAGTTCCATTATATGAAACACTTCAAAAAGAAGATTTTCTGAAAACTTAAAACTAGACCTAGAAAAACCTATATCCTACAAAGAAATTGTTAAGATAAAAGAAAGTAAATCTAACAAAGCTCCAGGAATAGATAATTACGGAAGTTTACAAACTCTTCCCTTCAACAGTAATCTCCTTTTTTCATAAAACTTTAATAGAAGTCCAGTCAGAAACAAAAATACCACCCTCATGGGAATATTCTCTCAACACCAATTCTAAAAGGATAAACCATCAGACCTTTGCACCTCATACAGATGTATATCATTACTGAATAAGGACTACAAAATATTCATGCTAATCCTAGCTAACAGAATGAAAATCCCACTTTCAAAGATAATTAATAATGATCAAACTGGATTTTTATACAACAGGCACACACATTGTAATATTAAAAGGATACTTGCTCATAGATTGTGAATAAAGAAGATAGAGAAACACTTGTAATCGGACTAGACATAGAAAAAGCCTTTACTCCCTCAACTGGGAATATCCATTTAAAACTTTAGCATTATTTGAATTTCCTCCTCCCTTCATCTTATTACTAAAAAAATATATACATTAAAACTTAGCCTACAATAAATTAGGTCCTTTCACCTCATATATAACGAGGTGCTAAACACGGATGCCTCCTTTCTCCTATTTGATTTGGCTATAGAAATACACAATAATCCAAGAATAAAAGAAATAGAACTCTATGACCAGTACATATCTAAAATAATGCTTTTTGCAGATATTTTATTAACCCTATCAAATTCCACAGAGTCATTAGGAGAGCTAGAAGAAGTAATGGAGACATTTTATAAGATTTCAGGTCTACACTTTAGATCAAAATTTCTATTTTAAATTAAAAAAAGAACTACAAGTTACAGATAAATCCATCACAGGAAGGCTAAATTATTTAAGAATAGTGTTATGCAAAAATATAAACTAAACAATATTAATAAATTATAAAAACATTATTGAAACAATAAAAATATATGCAATTAATAAACATGATCTTATTGCCTAAAATACTATATGTAGCATTGGCAATACAGTTAATTCCTGAAAGATGCATTCTTAAAGAAATAAACTCATGTTTAATAAAATTTTTATGGTATCATAAAAAGAATAGAGTAGATCTAACTCATCACATTAGACCCTGGAAACAAGGAGGATTGAATTTCCCAGGAATAGAAACATATATAAAAGCATCTGTGCTTAAAACTACAATAGACTGGATAAATCCAAATTATTTTGCCAACTGGAAAGAATTGATAATGGCTATATTAACAAATTAATTTAATATGTTAAAAAATGTTAATAGTAGACAAATCAAACAAACCCTGGTACATACTATGCACAAGTATACAATATAATATAACAAAACCTTCTAAAAACACTGATTAATCATTACATCAATTCCTTTAGGAAACCTATCAAAGCAAACAGATGTAAAACTTCGGTTTGAACTTTTAATCCCATTTACCATCACTAAGAACTTTCCTCACAAAATATAAAGGGAAAGAATAACCTCCTGGGAACAAAATGAATTCTTACGCTGGTTTCAATGTGTAAATAAATTAAATGTTTTAGATGGGAGCGCTTTTTGCACCTTGGGTTTGTAAGTCAAACACCTTAACCATTAGGCCACCAGATGGTGAGTGGTGTCGTGTGCGGATCTAGGTGTTATGTCAGGTAAGTGAGTGTTTTGAGTGGGAGTTAGAGTGTGTGTGCTGATATGTTTGATGTGTGTGAGGGACTGGAGAATGTGCTTGTGAGTTTGCTTGTTTCAGTTAGAAACTTAAGTATGGGGGTGCAGCCCCCCACATGGGGGGTGCAGGGGGGCTTGCCCCCCTGCTTTATGTATGTATGAGTTGTTTATATGTGCAGTTTTGTTTATTTATGTTGTGATGTGGGTGTTGTGTATATATGGTGTAGTGTGTGAGGTTTGTTCAGTGTTTTGAATTTCGCGGTTTTGTTGTTTTGTGGATTCAGTTTCATGGTCTCGAGATTCTGAAATTCGGTATTTCAGTATTTTGAGATTATGAAGTGAATCCGTTTTAGATCTACATATGATAAAAACTGCTTACAATATTGCAAAACAGGACTGGTTACCTCAAAGCATTCGAATGTACACTTATGCAGATTAATTAATAATTCCTCATTTAAAGATATTCCATATCTAATAACTTTTCTGTATGCATTTATATAGAATAGTTGTAAAAAGAAAAATTATATTTCAAATCTATATAAAAGAGTTAACATATAAAACAATTCCCAAACCATCATACTGGCAGGTCTTAACAAAAGGTCAGTCACTGCAGTTAACAGAAGAAATTACAAGTAACATCTTACTATCAGTTAATTACACCTATAACACCCAGTACTGGAAAATATTTAACTGGAAATACTTACATAGAGCATTTTTAACACCAGAGAGAATTAAAAAGATTAGTACTACTATTGCTGGAGGTGTGAAAAGTTAAATAAAGCAGACTGGATTCATATTTTTTTTATGAATGTAATAAAATTAAATCATATTGGAATGGAATCAATCATGTTTACAAGCTTTAATGAATCCTTTACCTCAAGTATTGATTATACTAAATGTAAATGAAGATCCCTACCTGAATAAGACAAAAATTTATTTGTTATGGACAATTCTTGCTATATCTAGGAAATGCATAACCAGAAGGTGGAATTCAAATACACCCCTGACCTTGGAAGAAAGACAACTGCACCGATGGAAATAAAAATCAAAGAACTACAAATCTATCCCAGGCCATTGGTAAATTCTTGGAAGAAAGTTGCATCTTTGTTGGACACTCTGCAATAATCAATATTGTATCTCTGATAATGTTAATTCTATATTTAATAACATGTATTGTATATAATTGAAAGTCAGGCTATTGTAAATATTGCATATAGTGGTTTAAAATATTTAAAATTATGTAAATGTTATTTTAAATGAAAATAAAAAAAATATTTGAAAAAAAAAGATGCTGGAAGAAGAGGTTTGGATCTCAGAGAATTCCCCTCTTCTGGAACAGGCTTCTCATCCATGTGAAGCAGAGCTCTCCCCTAACCCTATTGAAGCATACTGTATCATCAGTGGATGGGAAAATGGAAATTCTCCCCAGGTCTGGCACTTATGTCTATAATAAGACATAAGCAGTCTGTAAATAATACCCTGGCTTACATATACTCCTCAAAATATTTTAATGCTCAAAACACTTGTAGGGTATATTTGGGTTGCAGAATTAGGCTTATAAAGGCTCCAGTGGTTTTCAGCCTAGTATTTACCTATTAGCCTATGAACCTATGATTGCAAATGTATATTTTTCTCTCAATCTCCTTTATTTTGCAAACTACAGCTTCAAACAGGTTAAGCCATGTTTCATTAGGGTTTACTGCTGCTACCCCTGATAACTGTTCTGAGCAGTTCCTGGTTTCTAGCCCTCTTTTTCCTGAGTATCACACAACTAAAAATTCCAGGAGACTTGTATTTTCCAGATGTATTCCAGCCACGTCTGCTGGTATTACTTTTGTTGATATTAGTTTAGTATGTGTTTTATTCCTCAAAACAACTGCTGATTGCTTGGATTTCTGAAATTATCCAAAGATTTTGCTTTTCATGTGTAGTCTGCAGTTAGCTGGATTTCTGTCTTATCTGATATCCAATGGTCAACAGTATCTATTTGAAGTGCATGTACATAACTCTAGAAGATAAGTATTAATAGTGTTTTGTGTGTTGAAATTATTAATGAGCTCTAGCTGCTATCAGGGCTAAGAAGTAATATAAAGCCATAGTGTTTGTGGTTGCTTGCTATGTCGCTGCTTTGGTGCGACTACTATCCCACCACCTTTGCTGCTTCATTTTTTCCAACTGTCCTAGTGTCCCTGTTCATCACTGGGTCTACCTGCTCCTCCTGCCTCTGCTGGGGCCAGCATGGATCTTAAGGGAATCCTGGGGGGCAGTGCCAACAACTGTTTCTGCTGCTGAGGGTGGTTACGTTATTACCTACTGTTGTTTCCCCACCACTTTCCTCTGCAGTCATTGACAACATCCAAAGGCTACTGCACTCTCTGGATCTAGCCTCACCTCAGTAAGAATCTTTGATGAACACCCTTCCTGGAATGGGCATGGTCATCCATTCCTACTTGCACCTCAGACAAGTGAGTCAGAGTCACCTGGGTCATAATTAGGGCTTTATTCCTCTATGCCATGGTCTTGGCTAGTGCAGCAACTATTTTTAATCTTAATAAGTTTCAAATCCTGTTTGATCTTTACATGAGTCAAACTATTGTCTCAAGTTACTCATGACCTCCATTTTGCGCTTCACCCCCCTTTGCTGTTGCAATCTACCAAGTGGTATATTTTGTATTGTCAGACACGATATACTGAAATGCCACAAGGAACACAATGCTATATATTCTGATCACAGTTTTGTATTTTTCTGAAGGAAAGTGCATCTTCTAATTTACCAAAGGAGGTCTTCAGAACACAAACAGAAACAACCATAGGAGGCAACCTTGAGTCTCCAAAATGTGGATCACTAGCTGTAATATGTGGAACAAGTGGGCAAAATGTGGAATACTTTTAACATTTTCCTACAGACTTCAACTAGGAAGCTTGCAGGATAGTTATTTTAATGAATTAATATGATTCAGTACTATTTGCCATGCATATTAATTAAAACAAGAGTTGTAAGTGTGCCATAGTAAGACCTTTTCTATTTGGCACTGCAAAGAATGTGAAATTCCTAATAATCATAGGTTTATAGGTATGTACTAGGCTATCGGCCCTGGGGCCTATATAAGCCTAGCCAAAAAGGTTCCCTGGCTTTCGCCATCCAAGAAAATTATTTTCCTGTACTCCTGTCGAGCAGCGCCACAGAAGTGATCCCCAGGATGATTTTTTTTTATTTCTTATCCAGTCCAGATTTTTCTTAAAGAGAGCCAATGAGGAGCTTTGCTTGACATGAATGGGTAGTTCCAGAGTATGGGAAGTCTGGAGACAGGAATATGTCCGTCCAACATGTTATGTTTATTGTAGTGACAAGGTTTAGGTCCCTGGAGCATGTGTTTCGGAGATATTTGGATTTCTTTAAGTGTAGCACATCCAACAGCTCTGGGTTATACATAGCTTTGTATGTTAAGCAGAGATTGCCTCTGGGTAGGCAATATGTGACTGAGTAGAGCTGGAGTTTTTTAGATGGTCTGCATATGGCATCTGTTTGAGTCCAGTAATCCTCTTAGTGAGGTATTTCTGTGACCTTTCCAATTGTTGCAGGTGTCTTGTGAGATACACGCCAAACTGGGCATTGTACTGTATAATGGGTCTGATGAGGGATGAGTAGAGAGGAACAATGACCTCTTTTCTAGAGGAGAATCCTTTTGTGATGAGGTGTGCCATGTAGTAGGATTTCCTGACTGCTGTGGTGATGTGGTTATCAAAGGAGAGACTACTGTCCACCTGTGTCACGAGGTCTCTTATCACACTTTGCGTGTAGTGAGCTAAAGCCTATGTGGTAGCTCATGGGTACCGAGTTTTTCCCAAAGGGGATGACAATGCACTTCTTGGCATTGAGCTTGAGGCCATGACTTTGACATCAAGCATCTGTCTCTGAGGCCCTTTTGTGGAATGTCGACATCATTAGGTAATTCTATTATGGCTCCCAGTTTGCAGTCATCTCCGAACTTTGTTAGTCAAAGACCTGCACTTCAGAGAAGTAGACGCCGAACAGTATCACTCATCAGTGGTCTGAAGTCGGACTTGGAGTCAGCTACTTTTACTGTGTGGGTTCTGTCAGTGAGCCAGTTGGCCACCCATCTTGTGATGTAGGGATTTATGCCCAGTTTAGTGGGTTTATCTATAATTCCAGAGTGGGGGATGGTATCAAAAGCCTTGGCAAGGTTAAGATAGGCCGGGTGCACTACCTTGCCCTTGTCTATGGCTCTAGTGACTGCTTCAAACAAGTCAATCAGGTTTAGTAGACATGATCTACCTTTTACAGAGAGTAGAGTATATTCTACTGTCTAGTATACATTAGAAACTCAAACTGAGTGGGGTCCAGGATTTTAAGCTTATCTATGTCTTTGCTTATAAGCTCCAAGATGATACTTTCCATGGCCTTGCAGACCAGGCTCGTCAGGCTAATGGGGTGGTAGTTTCCAGGGTCCATGGTGGCACCACCTCTGAAGTGGAATAACCACTGTGTGCCACTCAGTAGGCACATAGCCTGACGTGAGGCTATGATTGAACATGGCACTGTGGGGTGCCAGTTCATTCTGTAGTTTGTGCAGTATGCTGCCTCAAAATGAGTAACATCCTTTATAATGATGTACAATGCCAGAGCACTTCTATGGTCTAGGCTTGTAAAGGCACCAGGGCCATTAGCCTAGTACACACCTATGAACCTATGAACAGGTACAGTTGAGAGGTATACTAATATCCAATCTGTATGCATATACCCTGCATACCTCTCTATATTTAATGTCCAAATTTGCTTCATATTTAAATCTCTTCCTCTCATTTTGTGTTTTTCTGGCAAATTGACATATATTTGACTTTCAAACTTCATATCTTTTAGAAAATCATACTAACACAAATCCTTTATTCTAGCAGCATTGCCAACACAAATCCTTTATTCTAGCAGCATTGCAATTTTATAAGTGCAACATGCCTCTCAACTGTCCAGATTTTTACAGAATGTCCAGATGTTTGCATTTGTTTACCAGGATGGTCAAGCTTGGCCAAAACTGCCCATTTTCAGTGGCGTCCCGCGGAGAAAAGCTCCACATACAAGGCATTTTACATAAAATACAGAATTTACATTAATAAAGACATTTTGTACACATTTTAGTACATATATTTTTGTTCTTTTCCTCACATTTGCGATTTTCTGGCAAACCACTGAGGATTGAAGTCAGTAAATAACACTAAATACTGACAAATATTTGAGTTTGACTTCCTTCAGAAAATTTATAGACATACTTTTCTGGACAAAGGCTAAAATAAGGGCACAAATGTCCAAAAATAAGGACAGGTTTTAAAGAGTGCTCCTATAAACTTAAAAAAATGTTAGAATACTAGGATTTATGATAGCATGCATTTCCTGTGGAATTTGAATTCTGAAACTCATATGTATATCATTATTTGGTGACTTCAATCCTCTGATTTGCCAAAAAAAAAAAAAAACACAAATCTTATGACAACAGACAAACCATGAGGCAAAAATCTGGGCATTCTGCGAAAAAAAACAGACTGTTGAGCGGTATGTAGTAATGCAAAATCTTTCATTCTAGCAACTTTCTAAGTTTATAGGAGCAATGTTGTGAGCCTTTGTGACCCCAATTTTTTTCTGTCTTTGTCCAGATTTCTTGCACTGAGAGGTATGAAGGACCATTAAAACCTGCCCCCGCCCCCCCGACACACTATTTTTACGCTTTGTCCAGATTTCTTGCGTTATGAGTTTGAGAAGTATGTTACCTGGTCAAGTTTAAATTTTAAAACTAAGGATATTTTCAGATCACATTAAGGTTCCAGGAAATTAATAGTGTAATGTTTCGATATGCAAGTCAAAAGCAGCTCCAGTGCAATTAAAAAGAAACCGAAAGTAAATGTTGAAGCTTTCGTGTCGTTCATGCCATCTGCTGTCTAGTATGACAGTCATCATACTAGAGTGAAAAATATATCAGCAATTTAACGCAGCTATCTGGAACAGGATCTGCTTCGTGTGGTCATGCACTGCACTTTCATAACTTTGGATCGCTGCGCGCAAAGAGGACTACTGCCAGATGTACATTAGAATGTCCAGCTGAAACCGCAGTAATGTTAACGGTTGCCCTAAGCAGGGAGGATATCCAGCCTTTTTCTTTCTATTCTTAACTTCTTAAAACACTTTAAAGTGTGCAGGTAAAATAACAGACTAGTGAAAACATCACCGCAGAGAATTAATTATCGACAACAGTCCTAACTTTCCACATAATAATTACATATAACATTAAAAAAGTAATCTAAAGTGAAAGAATTATTTTAAAAGTTTCGCCGCTCGTTTATTTCTTTAATGTCCATAAACATCAAGAGTCATTCATTTGAAATACTTACATAAACCTAACAGCTTGTCCGGTGACAAAAAAAAATACTTCAGTAACAAAACCGCTATAAAACAGCAGTAACAAAACCGCTATAAAACAGCAGACAAAGGAAAAAAAACACATAAGGACCGCTAAGCTCATTACCGGAGGAAAGGCGTTCACCGCTTATTTATGGTTATGTAATCCAGTATTACACCTCTTAGCTCCAGAAATCTAGACAAAACCTAAAATAATGGGGGACAAAGGCCCAAAATAGGGACACTTGGGACACTTTTTAAATACTGCTCTTATAAGTTTAGAAAGTTATTAGAATAACAGAAATGTGTAAGCAATACCTCTCAACACTACAGATTTTCGCAGAATGTCCAGATTTTTGCCTCATTTTTGGTGTGTTCCTCCTACAATCTGTACTTTTCTGGCAAATAGCTGAGAATTTAAGTCATTAATTAAGGACACACATTTGAGTTTAAGACTCCACATCTTTCAGAAAATTCATGCGAATGCAAAACCTATTACTTTATCCATTCTATATGTTTGTAACAGCAATATTTAAAATCTGTCCCTATTTGTCCCCAGTCATTTTAGGCTTTGTCAAGATTTTTTGCTCTAGGAGGTTGGGAGGTAAGCCTGCATCTTCTGAAATATATGAAGTCTGAAACTAAATGCAGGTAAATTCATTCTTTAGTGCTTTTACTCCAGTGATTTGCCGAAAACCACAAATAAAACGAACAGCAGACCAGAAATACGTGGCAAAAATCTAGACATTTCACATGTACGGCAGTTAGCTGTAACGATGTGGCTATCTTATGCACTGCACTGTTATATTAGTTTGGACCATTGTGTCACGCAGAGTATACTCTACTGTCTAGTATATATTAGGCGGCCTTAGCTGATATGCCGCCCTAGGCGAAGTAGTGCTCCAGCGCCCCTTCCACCCACACCATACTCATGAAACACCCCTACAAGCCATGCCCACAGGTAGGTCACTCCCCAGAAAAGCCACTCCATTCATTCACTCCAAGAAAGGCAGTCCAGTCATTTCCTTCCTTATTTAAGTGCATAGAAGAAAGGATACCTTATAATGTAGTTTAAACTGCAAGTGAAGGTGGAAATTTCCTTTAATAAACCTGCTTTAATCCGTTTCTCCTTCACACATGCTTTACTATAAAAGTCATGTCTTCAGAAAATAGAAGCCCATGTGCCTTGGTTCAAAGGGTTGCTTAGGTTAATCTAAACAGTTTAATTTACTCTGGGGTAGGCGAGCAAGCTTACAGCTCAGTGAAAGTAGACAACAACCTCTCTCCTCCCTGTGTATAGAAGCTTAAGCTAGAACAGCGCAAACACAGATAGCCATTTGCTAAACAATACAATGAAATTAGGCTTAGCATGAACGGTACAATTCTCTGCCACTGAAACTGCATGAAAACCCATATTTATAGAAAATGCATCCGGTCAGTGGAGGATTAAGTTTGCATTTGGGCTGTTTTCAAAAGCGACTCCTTACACACATTTTTACGGCCATGCATACATGTATTTGTTCTTTGATTTAACTTCCCGATTGCATTAAATTATATTTATTTAATAGAGAACCACTTGTTAGAATGTTTTAAATGTGTAGTTTTAAACATTCTTTTAATAAGCAAAGAATCACAATGTATAAACCAATAATGACAAAACTACCCATTTCAGAAAATTTCAACCATAAAAAGCCACTCAGACTTCTGTCATTACAATCTACCAATATCACTCAATACAATCTCTGCAGAAGATAAATCTGAACAATTCCACATTAAAGAAATCAACTAATGAAGAGATTGCCACTGGCAAACAACTTTAATCTCAATGTTTCATCTACAAATTCAGTGCCTGTTGCACTTGAATTAATTGCCTATATTACATTGCTAAACTGATAATATTGCAATAGGAAATGACTAAAACTGACAAGTTCATAGTTGCTAGGCATCTCATACAAAGGAAGACATACTTAGGAGTGTAGAACCCTATCCACCCTTAAAATGCACCAAAAAAAATCAGCAATCAAATGGGCACTGCACTATCAAAACTCCATCTACATGGTGTGGGAGCAGAATCCATAGCCTTCTGCATCAAAGACAATTATGCTACTAACACTGCTTTCAAATTCTACAACACAGTGTTATCATCTGATAAACAAAACAATTGGTTTTACACTGAAAACTGACTTGGCAAAATGTATCTTCTCGTTGCTGGTGATTTAAAACTGTACAGCTCATCAGATGAGGAAATGAAAGTACAACTGCAAGTTGTCAAAACTTTTTCAGGTGATATAAGAATGTCATTTGATCTTTATAAATGTGCAAAAGCAACCTTTAAAGCAGGAAAACTGCAGCACCAGGAAATCAGTTTGAAACAAGAATGTCATATAAAAGAACTTGAGCAAGAGGGAGCATATAAATATTTGGGAACCGATGAAGGCTCAAAAATAAAACATGAACAAATGCATATAAAACTTAGTAAGGAATACTTTAGAAGACTTAAATTAATCCTGAAAACAGTGTTGACAGAGGAACAAAATCCAGACTATAAACCAATTTGCTCTTCCTGTCCTAACTTACAGTTCTGGAGTGATTGACTGGCCCCAAAACATATTGAATAGATTAGATAGGAAAACAAAAAGGATGCTTCATGCTCACCAAATGATTTATAAAAATGTAGTGCATACCAAGATTATATATTCCTCGTTCCAAAGGAGGGATGGGCCTCCTTGAAATTGATTACATGTACAGATCTGCATTTGTGGGACTCTACACATTTACTGACCTCACTAGATCCAAATGTAGTGAAAGTTTTGAAACATGAGCAGATAATCAAAGATATGCTTCTGCTACATTAAGCAGAGAAGTTATCGGCGTCAAGCAGGAATGGAAATCAAACCAGAAGTAAATAAGAGTCAGGCAGCAAATTAATGTCCCAAAAAACAAAAGTAAGAATATACAGTGAAGGACCAGATGATATATATATACACACACACACTTCAAACGTAGACATTAACAGCACACAAACACTTAAAAGCTAGCAATACACTAGCAGATAATCTACATGCATGCAATTTGGCTGCTTTTTTGCCTTATTTCAAAAGTTAATAAATAGAAGTAAAGGAACCAAAACTGTAATGATACAGGACCCCATCCCCAAGCCCTACAATAACAAAAAGCTGCTTCTTTCTTTAACTTGTGGCATCCAACATTAAACGAGCACTTAACATGGTTTCTTAGATATGTTTAAAGGAATATGAACTATAATCTACAACAAATGTTATTTTATGTAGCAAAAGACTGCAAACAGAAGCTGGTCTGTCTAGACACTCAAAATTAAATAACTGAAATACATTCTACAGATAAAGAATTAAAAAAATGGCAGAGCATGCAATAAAGTATGAAGTTATCAGAACTAGAAGATAGATCTCAGAAAGACTGCTTGAGATTCATGGCACTCCCAGATCAAGTAAAGGGAGAAGGATTGAAAGTGCTCATAAAGAACTGCCTTAGCTCATGACTGAACTTTTTTTATTGAATATATTAAAATAGAAGGGGCACACCGAATGAACTTAATAGGTGCAAAAGCTGGAAAAAGTACAGTTTTGTACCTACCATAAATGTAGATGTTCGAGGATATCCATTGCTGCAGTCCTGACATATGGGTATTCCGCTGTCCACCATCGGCCCGAATACCAAAGGGCTAGAATCTGGAGTCGGTCATGGCGCTCGAGGCTGACATCAGTATGTGCCAGTACAAATGCGCATGACCGACGCCATACCCTCAGTCTTTCTTGCCTCAGACGTCAGAATGCAAAAAACACCACCCAAAACCCAAACCTAAATAAGGGGGTAGGAGGGAGGGAAACGGACTGCAGCAATAATATCCTCGAACATCTACATTTATGGTAGGTACAAAACTGTACTATGTTCTTCGTCTACCATTGCTACAGTCCTGACATATGGGTAGAATCCCAGAGCAACGGAAAACAGGGAGGATGGCCAACTAAATAGAATTAGGAGCTGCTAACATGCCCTGTAGAATAGCAGTGGCAAACCCAGCCCTAGACCTAGAATAAAGAGGTAAATGATAATGCTTAGTATATGTATGTACAGAACTCCAAGTAGCTGCCTCCAAAATGTCCTTAGCAGCTACCCCTCTCAAAAAAGCAGAGGTGGCCGTAGCCCTAGTAGAGTGAGGCCTGATCCCAGCAGGAACATCTTTCCCATGATGAGAATAACAAAAAGCAATACAATGGCCAATCCATTTGGAGATAGTGTGTTTTGAAACAGCTTTCCCTTGTGAAGTCAAAGCAAAAGAAACAAACAACTGTTGAGATCTTCTGAACTCTGTGGTTCTGCTCAAATAATATCTTAAATGCCTATGCACATCCAAGGAATGCAAAACTTTCACCCCTTTATTTTGGGGGTCAGCATAAAAAGCAGGCAAATGTATAGATTGGTTCAGTGCCACATTTGAAATTACATTAGGATTAGTACGTAAGGAAACTCTGTCCTTGTGAAAAATCAGAAATGGTTCTACTGCCATGAGGGCCTGTAATTCAGAGACCCTTCGAGTAGAAGTAACAGCCAACAAAAAAGCAGTCTTCCAAGACAACAACTTCAACTCAGCTGTAGCTGCAGGTGCAAATGGAGGCAGAGTCAGCTTCTCCAAAACAAAATTAAGATCCCAGGCTGGAGTGGGAGCTCTTCTCAGGGGTCTTATATTCTTTGCCCCTCTAAGAAACTGTTTAACCAATGGATGAGAAAACAAAGGAGGGTCACATTCATAGTGAGCAGAAATAGCTGCAGCATGCACTTTAACAGAAGAGAAAGACAATCCCTTGTCTAACAAAACAGTCAAATATTGCAAAATACAACTCAAGTTAGGCAATTTAACATCAAAGCCATGAGCTGCACTCCAAAGAAAAATTCTCTTCCATTTATCAGCATAAACTTTCCGAGTAGTAGGACGCCCGGCTTCCAAAAGAACATCCAAAACTTGTTGTGGAAGCTGCAGGCCTTCCTTCCTCAAAACTGAATTCTCCAGGCTGTCAGGTAAAGAGATTGCACCCTGATATTGAGAAAATGATTGTCCACCCGAGTCAATAAGTGAGGAATCTGTGGTAATGGCCAAGGTGTCCCATGAATTAAACTCCTTAAGAGAGGGTACCAATGTTGTCGAGGCCAATCTGGTGCTATCAGAATCATGCGAGGCATTTCCTCCTGACTTTCAACAATACCTTTGGAAGAAGAGGCAAAGGAGGAAAGGCATACGTGCAGGTTTCTCCAGCTGAAGGATAGTGCATCTATTTTCCAGGCTTTCGGATGAAATAGCCTTGTGCAAAACTTTGGCAGTTGATAATTCAGAGGAGAAGCGAACAGATCTATGTCTGGAGTTCCCCAAGCCATGGTCAACTGCAGAAACACCTGATGATCCAACTTCCATTCGCGAGGATCCACAATCTGTCTGCTCAGAACATCTGCTAAAGAATTTTGTGCTCCTGGCAGAAACTGTGCTCGAAGAGTGATGTGCAGTTTTAAAGCAGTTTCCCATACTAACATTGCTTGTCTGCACAATGGATAAGAATGGGTTCCCCCTTGCTTGTTGATGTACCACATGACTGTTGTGTTGTCTGTTCGAATCTTAACACCAGTCCTGATTGAAGTAGGCTCTTGAATGCTTCCAAAGCAAATTGAACTGCCAGCATCTCTTTCATGTTGATATGTAAATGAAGTAGCTCTGGGGGCCAAAGGTCCTGAATCCATTTTCCTTCGAGATGAGCTCCCCAGGCCGACTCAGAGGCGTCTGTCGTTAATATCTGACATGCCTCTGGCTGGGTCACAGAGAGTCCCTTGTTTAGGTGACATTCCTGAGCCCACCACAGAAATTCTTTTTGTATGCAAGGGAGAATCTGAATGACAGTGTCCAAATCGTGGCTGTGTTGAGTCCACACGCTTTTGAGATACCATTGTAACTTCCTCATATGCAGTTTGGCATTGGGAAGCACTAAAATACAAGATGCCATGAACCCTAAGGCTTGAAGGACTGTCCTTGCAGTCAGCCTGGACATTACTGAAAGCTGTTGGAAGTATTGATGAAGATGTCTTTGTTTGTCCAGGGTAAGAAATGCCATCTGGGTTGCTGTATTCAGTCTCACACCCAGAAAACACATCTCTTGTGAGGGTACTAGACTGGACTTTATTTCGTTCACAGAATACCCTAGGCATCTTAAAACTGTCATTACATAGTGAAGATGTTGAAGTTGTTCTTGCTTGCCTTGAGCCAGAAACAAACAGTCGTCCAGATAAGGATAAATTTGAATTCCTTGTAGTCTGAAAAAAGCAATTACTGGAGCCAGGACTTTTGTGAATACCCTGGGCGCAGTAGACAAGCCAAAGGGCAATGCAGAGAACTGATAATGCAAATTCCCATTCCGAAATCTCAGGAACTTCCTGGAACTGGGCCCGATAGGAATGTGAAGATAGGCCTCTGTGAGATCCAGAGTTACCATCCAATGAGCCCTGCCCAGCATAGGCAGCAACTGCTGCAACGTTAACATCTTGAACTTTGGAATTTCCAAAAAGGTGTTTAGAATGGACAAATCCAGAATTGGTCTCCAAGTATTTACTTTCTTTGGCACTAAGAAAAGACGGAATAAAACCCTGTGCCTCTTTCAGCAGAAGGTACTTCCTGTATTGCCCTCCACTGAAGCAGAGAAGAAATTATTTTTGCCTGTGCTTCCAGTCTTTGCTGATGAGGCACATCTGGCATACCTTTGAAAGGAGGGAAAGTGTGGAAATAAAATTTGTAGCCTCGATTTACAATGTCCAATACCCATTGTCCTGGGTAACCAAATGCCAATACTTTGCAAAAAGTCCCAGTTTTCCTCCTAGAGGAGCTGCCAGCATGGCAGAGTCCGGCAGCTGAAGACGCAGGTCATTGAGTTTGTTTCCGAAAGGACTGACCCCTGCCCTCCCCAGCAGAAGGGGTAAAAGAACCCAAAGTCCTAGGAGTAGCAGGGCCCTGAGAGGAAGCTCTACCCCTACCTCGCCTAGACCTGCCCCTAGACTGATAATCTGAAGAGGGAAAAGACCACCCTTTAGTAGGCCAATTCCTACTGAACTTAGGGGGCTGAACCTGTAAACAATCCTTAACTGTCTGCATAGACTTAGCTTTTTCCTCCATTATTTCAAAACTGATTCAACCGGAGGGCCAAAAGAACATCAGACTGCAAAGGAGCAGCCATAATCCGAGCCTTAACATGCTCGGACAACGTCTGAGCTTTTAACCAGGCATGCCTGCGAAGAACTAAACTAGTAGCAGCCACCCTGGAAGAAGCCTGTAAAGCATCAAAACCACATTGCAAAGAATGCTTACCAACCTGATCTGAAACATGCACTAAATCCTGAAGCTCTTTACATTCAATACCTTCAGATAAAGCATCAACTTTACATTTCAATTGGCCCAGCAAATAATTTTGACAATGTAAAGCACTCATAGCTAAAGTGGAAGAGGTATACAACTTCTTACCCCACCTATCCAGAGCTCTAGCATCCATGTCCAAAGGAACTGGATTCTTAACCACAGCAGCCCTGACACCCTTGGGGCCTTGAGTAATGGTGTCTGGGTCAGCCCTAGGACTCTTGTATAAATACTAGTGAGCTTCCGGTACCCTGCAGTATCTATCCGGTTTAGCAGGGGCAGGGGGCAAAGAGTCAGGGTTAAGAGAAGCCTCAGAAAATACATCCTGAACAACATCCAATACAGGGCAAATAGCCAAAGGCCTATGCTGAGGCAAAAACAAGAATTCTCTAAGCCTTTTACGAGAATCAGAATAATCCTGGCCTTCCCATTTAAAATGCTCCCTCATGGAATGCAAGGTTTCAGAAAAAGAAAAATCTTCAGGAGGGGACGCAGAGGGAGGAGAATCCTCAGCCTCTGAATCAGAGTAGGGAGGGAAATCCTGGAGCTCTTCCACAGAAGAATCAGGGTCATTGGAAGACTGAACCAGACCCTCTATCCCTGGCTCTACCCTGGGCCTTTTCTCAGGGGGAGGCATAGAACCCCTAAGTAATCAAATCCTCCGCCACCTTTAACATGTGCTTTCTAGGAGCTGGACCCTGTAAACAGACACCAGCAGGGGCAGAATTAGATTTAGAAAGGCTTTTACTATGAGAAGGGGGAGGCCTAGAAACTCTGTGAGGGGAGGGAACCACCGACACATGAGAAGCCCCTGCAGCCTGGCCTACAACAGAAGCCACTTCCTGAAGTAGCAAAGGCTCCCCTTGAGACTCCGCTAAACTGTCAGAAGGAGCCGTTGAAGTAGTCGGTGGCTCTACCGAACCGGCGTCCGCAATGGACTCATCTTGTTTGGACCGCAAAGGATTACTCCTTGCGTTTTTTAGCCGAACTGGGCGGAGAATCCGACGGCATGTTATAATTGCACCGTTTACCAAACACTAGCCTAGCACAGTCCAAGCGACGTGTAATAGTGCGCTCAAAGGCAGCACAAAAGCGACACCCAACAACGCCGTGCTCAGGCCCTAAACAAGGAATACAGAGTAAATGGTAATCCCTATGAGGAATCTGTTTCCCACAAGAAATACAGTTATTAACTTTTTCTGACATCCGGTAATACTGAGGCAAGAAAAGACAAAAGTGTCCCCACGGGTACTTAGCCAACTTGGTCTCGGTCTGAAACAAAACCGACAATTCCAGAAAGCCGAACGGCACTTGCAAACACTGCTTCTGCTTAGGACCACGCGGCAAGAAAGACTGAGGGTATGGCGTCGGTCATGCGCATTTGTACTGGCACATACTGATGTCAGCCTCGAGCGCCATGACAGACGCCAGATTCTAGCCCTTTGGTATTCGGGCCGATGGTGGACAGCGGAATACCCATATGTCAGGACTGCAGCAATGGTAGACGAAGAACATCAACCCAGTCCTATGTTATTTTTTTTTACCTTGGACACAAAATAAAAGTGCATTCATCCCTTACATAAGAAAGTGCAGAGAGAGAGATGAAGTTACAATTTAAATTACCGTATTCAGCTTCATTTAGTGTGTTCAACCTATTTGGTCTGAAAACCTTTAATGATCTAGAACAGGCACTTGAGAAACTGACTAAAAGGAAGAAGGAGATTGATAAAAAAAAAAAAATGAAGGATCCAGCAGTCAGTGAAGCAGAAACACAAATTAATATGGTAACTGCTAACAAAGCCATAAAATCTGCATTTCAAAAAAGTGAGATATTTTCAGAAGCGAGTTGGAAATACTGCAGTAATAACTAGACTGCTTAGGTAGATAACTTTGCCAGTACTGATGAAACCTGCACTGTGTTTAAGACTGCAGTTGTAAATGAATAAGTACTGAACTTAATCGTAATTGTCAGGATGTCTGTAACTGAAAAATATGTAAATAATTGCAAGCATACTTTGTCTAATTATCTTGGTGATGAATTATGTAAAAAAAATAAGAAGGCACTTTGAATGCAGTCTGCAGAAAAAATGCTTAAGGTATAATTTTGCTTCAGTTGAACTCTACAGATGGTCAGCTGTCAAGAAAATACAAACGTAGAGATTTTGGATAAAGGCATTTGGTAAATGTACTTTTCTGTCAGTGTTCTCTATGTTAGAAGGTGTGATTAGGAAGCGGCTTGATCATTGGAAGCAGCCAAAGGTGGAGTTTTGTTGCAGGAGGTGGCCCTGGGAACAAATTAGAGTAATAGGTTAGATAGGGAAACCCAATGTTTAGGTCATTTGTGCTTGCCTGAAAGAAGGAAAAGTGAAAGTGGTCCATCTAAACATACAAGAATCCTCACCTTTCCTTTAATAGGTAAAGGAACCAAATTTGAAAGTTTATAAAAGGGAAATGTATGATAAAGAAGAGAATTCAGTTACTTAACTTACAAGATGAACAAAATAAAGCTGAACTGCACAGATTTTAAAGAATGTTAGCTCTGTTGAAGGAAGCTAAAATAAAGTCGTTTGTACGTAGACGCACCCACAGAAATCCGCTCTTTACCAATCTGCCATCTTCATATTTCGTGTACGAGTGTGGAATGTATTTAAACCCGCTTTGGCGTGCGGGCATGCATCACACGCATGGTCTTCCTTAAAGGAGAAGATGCTTGCACTGTGGCTCGTAGAAGAAGTTTCTTTTTTTAATTGTTGTAGCTGGCCAACCTGCAAAGCCCCAGCCACCCCCTCACCCTATGGTTCCGGCAAATGTATGGGCAACCAGGATTACAGAAGTGGAAGGAGGGCGCAAATGCAACAACAGAACAGTTGGGACGGACTCAAAGAGAGGGCGCCGAAAGAGGCGCACACTTTATTTTATAGATTAAAAAATAAATAAAAGAGCGCCCTTTACAAGGCCAGTCTGTACGTCGCCCTAGGCGGTCGCCTAGTTCGCCTATGCCTAAGGCCGGCCGGATGGAACTGCTGTAAGGTTAACTGTAGCAGTAAGCGGGTGTCAACACCCGGCTACTTTGTGTTCTTAACTTCTTAAGACACTTTAAACTATGTAACCAAATACAGACTATTGAAATAAAAAACACTGAAAACAAAATACTTATCAACAAGAGTCCTAACTTTTTAAATAATACTTAAATATTATAACATTAAAAAAGTAATTGAAAGTAAGAATTATTTTCAAAACGTTTCACCGCTCGTTTATTTCTTTAAATATCTACAAATAATCAAGCGTAATTCATTTGAAATGTTTATAAAAAAAGTACTTACTTGTCTGGTATTATAAATAACTATTACAGCGACAAAAACGTTAGAAAAAAGCAGACGGAATGAATAGAGGCAAACAAGTCCTGCCTTACTGCTGAGGGAAATCCAGAGTCTGCTTATTTATGCAATCTATGAATAGTGGCACATGCGTAACTCTCCTCCCGGTTCTAGACAAACCTAAAATAAGGGGAGGAGCAAAGGCTCGAAAATAGAGGCAGATTATAAATATTGTTCTTATAAATTTAGGAGGGTGCTAGAGTAACAGGATTGCGTTAGCATGCATTTTTGGAAGGATGTGAAGTCTGAAAATAGTGTCTATCATTATTTAGTGGGTTTACTCCTCTGTAATTTGCCAGAAAACCCCAAATATTCTGAGCAGACAAAAAAATATGAGTTAAAGTCTAGATATTCTGTGACAATCAGGACAGTTGAGAGGGAGGGATACCTCCAAATCTCTTATCATAAGAAATCTGGACATAGAAAAATGTAAAGGAGGAACAAAGACTCAAAATCAGGAACTATTTTTAAATATTTCTCTTATAAACTTAGAAAGTTCATAGGTTCATACTAGGCTATCTGCCCTAGGGCATTTATAAGCCTAGCCAGAGTGTGTTTGGCTTTCGCCACCCATTTTAAATTTATTTTGCTATGCCCTTTTTCGAGGTTAGTATACTGTGCCTCTGTCTAACAGTGACACAGAAGTGATACCTGGGGTAAAGCTACGATCTCCCACCCACTCATCAAGATTCCTCTTGAAGAGAGTCAATGAGGGACTCTGCCTACCCTGGACTGGGATTTTATTCCAGAGTGAAGGGAACCTATGGGTTATGAATCAGTCCCTCCAGCATGTCCTATTTATTTCAGTGCTGAGGTTCAAGTCTCTTGAGCGCGTAGCTCAATGAGATTTGGATTTTCTGAGGTGCAGCATGTCCATTAATTCCGGGTTGGACGTGCCTTTATACTTCAGGCACAGATCACCTCTGAACAGGCGGTATGCCACTGAGTAGAGCTGGAGTTTCTTTAACTGGGCAGCATATGACATCTGTTTGAGCCCTTTGATCCTCTTGGTGAGGTACTTTTGGGGTCTTTCCAGTTGCTGCAGGTGTCTGGTAAGGTACGTCCCAAAAGGGGCATTGTACTCAATTATGGGCCTGATGGAGGGATGAGTAAAGAGGCACGATGACCTCCCCTGATCTAGATGTGAATCCCTTCATGATTAGGTGGGCTATATAAAATGTTTTTCTAACCACTTTGGCCACATGGTTGTCAAATGAGAGATTGCTATCAACTTGGGTCCCAGGTCCCTAATTACTTCTTCCGTACTTAATGGATTACCACCTATGTGGTAATTTGTGGGCACTTTGTTTTTGCCAAAGGGGATGACTATACACTTTTTGGCGTTTAGCTTGAGGCCATGGCTCTGGCACCAGTTGTCTGTTTCTATGAGGCCCTTTTGGAGGATGCTTGTGTCGGCTGGAGAGTCGATTATGGTGCCCATTTTGCAGTCATCTGCGAACTTGGTCAGCCACAGTCCTTCTGTCTTGGCCTGTACCTCAGAGAAATATATACCGAACAAGAGAGGTCCCAGGACTGAGCCTTGTGGGACGCCACTTGTAACTGGTTTGGAGTCTGACATGGCTCCAGCAATTCTAACTATGTGGGTTCTGTCCTTGAGCCAGTTTGCAACCCATCTAGTGACATAGGGGTTTATATTTAAGCTGGTGAGCTTATCTATAATGCCCGAGTGGGGCATTGCATTGAAGGCATTTCCGAGGTCCAGGTAGGCTGTGTGGACTACCTTCTCCTTGTCAATGGCCTTGGTGATTGTTTCAAAGAAATTGACCAGGTTTAAGAGGAAGGCTCTGCCCTTAACAAAGCCGAACTGGGTAGGATCCAGTGTCTGTAGGTCCCCAATATCTTTATTTATGAGGTCCATGATGATCCTTTCCATAGCTTTGCAGACCAAGCTAGTCAGGCTTATGGGGCGATAGTTTCCAGGATCCGCTGAGGCACCACCTTTGTGGAGAGGGACCACTGTTGCTGTACGCCACTCTTTGGGTACATATCCTCTAGTAAGGCTGAGATTGAACGGTAGTTTTATGTTTGGGTTCAGCTCTTCTTGGAGTTCATGTAGGACGTAGCCCGGGACACCGTCTGGTCCCATTGATGCTGTGTTTTTTGCTTTGGAGAGAGTGGCTCTTACCTGAGCATCTGAGATGTTGGGGGGGCAGCACTCTGCTGGGATAGATATTTGCCCTTTTGGTGGGAGAAGTTTGCTGAACCTGTCAGCTAGGATGTTGGCAATGTCTGTGGGTTCGGTGTATTTTTTGTCATTTTGGACTAATTCTGAGCATATCTGGGAATTCCCACCCAGGTTCCTAACATAACAAAGAAAGCCTTGTGATTATCCTTAGTGTCCTGTGCAATTTTTCTCTCGAAGCTGGCATTAGACGATTTTATGAGTGCCCGTAGTTTTTTGCTAATACTGATTAGAGATGCCTTCCCTTTTTGGGATTTTTCTCTATCATGTAGTAGCTTCCTCCTTCTATTATATAGTTTGTTTATGGCTGGGGTCCACCAGACAGGACGTCTGCCTTTGGAGGATTGGGTCTTGGTTTTATTTGGGATTGCATGATCCATGCATTCCTGAAGGTGTTCATAGAATGTGTTTATAAAGGATTCTGCGGTCTGGGCTGTATTTTCCACAGGCCCAGGGGCTTTGAAGGATTCCACCTCAGTTTTTAGGAGTGTGAAATTTGCTTTAGAGAAGTTTTTCACTGTGGTTTTCTGGGCAGGGGGTGGGGTCGGGATGTGAATATCCAGTGAGATTAGTTTATGGTCTGATCTTACCAGTGAGGGATACACTTCTGGTCTGGAGCATAGAGTCCCCATGTTGGTGATGATCAGGTCCAGTATGTTTTCTCGTCTTGTGGGAGTGGTAACAAGTTGTTCCATAGCATTTGAGTTTATAAATTCTAGGAACCTTTGGGCTAGGGTGTTGGAGCTAGAGTAATGGTCCCATCATCATCAACCCTCTTTTTCCCAGCTTTTCTACATGCGGTCATGTCAGCTGTTGACACCTCTCTCAGTTAAGTTCCACTCTCCTACCATCTTTGATAGTCATGCATGATTGTTGCACATTTTCTCTCACACAATCCACCCATCTCTTGACTGGACATTCTTTTTACTTTTTGACTTCTTCCTTTCTCTCCAAATCTTCTTGAATGAACCATCTTATGCTTTCCTGCACAGGTGACTAAACCAATTGATTTTGTTCTTCCTTGAACTTCTCTGGACATGGGGCATTTTGACTTCTGCTCTGATGTCCTCATTTCTTCCCCTGTCCCACAGTGTGCATCCTACCACCCATCTCAGGCACTTCATCTCCATCACCTCAAGTTGCTTCAGCTGCTCTGCATTCACTGCTTAGAATTATGGGTTATACCACTGTTTTGTACACCTTACTTTCCATATTCTTTGGCATTCTTCTTTCACACTCTGCCTCTAACACGGTGTACCACTGCTTAGAATTATGGGTTATACCACGTTCCTGCACACCTTACTTTCCATATTCTTTGGCATTCTTCTTTCACACTTTACCTCTAACATGGTGTACCACTGCTTCTAGCTTTGAGCTCCTCATTGAGAGTTCCCTTCTCCTCACCAACCACCTCACAGATATTTGAAGTTGTTAACCTTTTACACTATGTTCCCTTCTATCTCAGTTTTAGGTTTTACTTTTGGTTTTCTCCATTTATTGCATAGAAAACTGCCTTGTCTGTATTCTGTTTCATGCTAAGTACAATTCACTTTACATTTTAGTTCCCTATGGTTTACTTGAAGTTCTGTTCCAAATCTGGTTGTAATTCTCTATTGTCTGCATGGATCTTTCTGCATTATGGCTTTTGAATGTCCATGACTTTTTACTTTTTCTTTTTAAGTCTTTGTGGTTACATTCAGGCTAATAAAGCCACCTAGCTGTGGACATGCATGTTTCAGCCTTCTGTTGCTGAAACACTTTATGTCCTTAAGGGGTCATTTGCATATATCCCACTGGCTTCTATTACAGGAGGTTTAAGGTATCACACATTGAAAACTCTATCTTGGCTAGGTTTTTCTTGTAGTATTTATATATGCTTGCATGTGTATGCATATGTACTATGAAGAGTCTGTGTATATATCCTTTTATCTCTCTCTCTTTCTCTCTGTATATATTATAAAAAATATATATATATATATATATATATATATATATATATATATATATACATATATTTATACATATAAATAAATTTGTGGGTGTCATGTAAGTGGTCCATCTCTTTATCTAATTACAGGTGGTTGAAAAATGTCATCTAATCATATCTGATCCTATGATATTCTTCAATATATTTTACCAGTAATAACTGATAATAAGGACAGTTTATGATTTTTTGATCACTGGTATGAGTTTTCTTTCTAAACTATACATAACCAATATTACAGTTTCCTTTATTACAGTGCACTGGTTTGTGAGAGCTGGTGGTTATTTTGGTTTAGATGTAGTGAACTTAGACCAGTTGTGTTCAATCAATTGTGTTTAGATATTTCTATGTCTGTGTGGGTTTCTTCCAGGATCTCCAATTTCATCCAACATTCCAAACACATGCAGTAGGTGGATTGGACACTCTAAATTGACCATAGGTGTGAGTGTATGTGTGGATGTGTGGTGTGGAAGAACTGCCGTGGCAGGGCTAGCCACCCTGTTGTGTATACCTTGGCTCTAGATGATTGTCATTGTTGAACTGACACCCTGACCCCACATGCAAAAATGAGAAAAAGGGTTTATGGATGGATGGATATGAATCTATGACATACGACTGAGTAAAAGTTATTGAAAAAAGTGATGGAAATACTATCCACTACGAATTACAGCCTTAATATAAAAACATCTCCCACCAATATATTTTTGCAGGAGAGTAAGCCTCCTTGCAATCCCCACACTCCTTGCTATTTATATATAGAAAATCCAAGACTGCACAACAGCATGGACAAAGCAAATTCCCACTTTACACTATACCACTATCTCCCATAGAATAAAAGTAGCATTTTCCATCATTCGATTATTCGATCAGTATTGCAGGTGTTCAGTCTTTCATCCATTTACTTGAGACATGTGTGTGTGTGTGTGTGTGTGTGTGTGTGTGTGTGTGTGTGTGTGTGTGTGTGTGTGTGTGTGTGTGTGTGTGTGTGTGTGTGTGATGTAGAACTTGTCCCAATATCATGGATTACAAGAGGGCTTGTTTCCCTGAAAAAAGAGAATTATTTTTGGTTCTTGTTCAATGTTTAGAATGTCTCTCCCCGGGATTCACTAATCCTCCGTGTAAGACTAAATAAGTCTTACACAAAAACTGCAGCCTATGAGGAAGACATCAGCACGCCATGCATATTCATGAGGGTGCACTGACTCAACTCTAATGCTAACATGGAGCGTGCACGGGTGCAGGGGGTGTGTCGGACTGTCGAGCAGTCCAAAACTCCATGCCCCTGCAAGTCCCTCAATCGTCAAATGTCAACTGACATGAGCGAGTCCGCTCAAATGTGTGCATACCCAACACTACACTCCCCCACATTCTAAACCCCTGTACAATTATAAAATGTAAAACACTTATTTTTTTTATTATTCCCAAAATAGCTGCCCGTATTTGCGCGGGTTTGCCCATTGCTTAGCTACAGTTAGCAGTTTAGATATTGAAGAGGATAATAGAAACTTATATGCAAATTAAGCCAAATAGAAATAGTGTAGTGGTAGAGCCTTCGCACAAAGCGAAGGCATTCCTGGTTTGAGTCCCACCACTCCCCTGTCTATTTTCTGTAGGAAATCTGTATATTAAAATAATTCCTGACATTTACCTTTCAAATTTTAGTAAAAAGCAGTGAAATGGCCTATGAAGTAGTGAACGATATTTAATATATATATATATAAGAAGGTGAAATTGTTATGCATACTGATGAATGCATAAGTAATGTATCTTAAGCAATGTGAAGCACTGCTAAGCAAAGTTTACCAGTATTAAGCACATTTAAGTGTAATTGCTCATAGCTTAGCACTGCTTTAACTAGCGCAATGGCTTTGCACTGAGCTGCTCACTGCGCCAACTACCACAAACAAAACATGTTTGCGCGTAGCTGCGCACCGCACTAGCACAACATCAGGCAATGTCGGGCAACGTAGAGCAACGTTGGGCAAAGGTGAGCAAAGTCGGCTAAACAAAGCCACACCTCCTAGCTGGTCTGGCCAGTAGTAAAATAAAAAGCAATGACAGGCCTCGAACCCAGGATACTGTGCACCGTAATCACAGCACTGAACCACTAAGCCATGACAGCTTTTGATATACATGCACTGTCAACACACACATACATATTAATGAAAGTTTACCCAGTGCTAAGCAGGTGTGCTTTCAGCTGAGATTTTTCAAAACCGGCCAATCACAAATAAGTGTGGGAAATGAGACATATTTAAGCTCCATAGGTGGGAATACTTGCTATAACTGGTTGTAGCTCCCATCTGCAGGCAGCATGGCTGGTGTTGGAGAGGGCTCTCGCTTTCGAGCGCAATGGTGGGGCATTGAGGAGTCAAAAGTGATGGTTTGGCTCCTCGTCCATAATCATGATGCCAGACTCCTGCAGGGCCAGTTCCAGGGCACTGAATACAAAGCGGAAGCCTGGAACCGTCTCGCACATGATCTCACCAGTGCCACAGGCGTCCCTCAGATTGGTGAGCAGGTCAGACACCACTACTCAGACCTGAAGAGACGCAAGGAGGACCGACTGAACCAGTGGATACAGGAGGCCCATGGGATGCAAAATGCCCCACTACTGAGTAGGTAGCCATGGAATAAAGTATGTAAGAATTGCTATTGTATTCAATATTATGCATAGGTATATGTCTCAATATCACTTCATTTACTTCACAGCTGCAGGTGTCCGAGCTGCAAATCAGCAAGCCTATGCTGATAGGATGCTAAGGCTGCACCACCAGGCAGGTTAGTAATTATTCTGCATGTATTGTTATATAAAATAGGGGAGAGAGCATGAAATAAAGTGCTGTAGCCCAATAATAAAGGTATAATAAGTCTTGGATAACTTCTCTGCATGTACTGTTATGTAAAATAAGTGAGAAAGCCTGAAATTTTTAATT
>NC_056729.1:1751533244-1751643244 GCF_019279795.1 Protopterus annectens
GCATCATTTTAAGTATCAAAACAGTTAAGTAATAAACTTGCTCTTAAAATAGTTAAAATATTAAAATAGTGCATATGTCCTATTATTAAAAATGTATTATTGTGTATAAAAAATAATTCAGAATGTGATTTCATTATTTATTTGTGTCTTTTCCCCCAACCTTGTTATCACTATCCTTTTTGGGTTTTATGTGTGTGTGTGTGTGTGTGTGTGTGTGTGTGTGTGTGTGTGTGTGTGTGTGTGTGTGTGTGTGTGTGTGTGTGTGTGTGTGTGTGTGTGTATGTGTGTGTGTGTGTATGCACATGCCTATTTCTGTTACTATGATACTCAGAAGCACAGAGAGCTAGACTGAGCACTCTGGCATGGCCTGTTGTCCCCCACAGGAGGCAGCAGCAGTCTCCTCAACACCTTCTACATTAGAGACATCCAGTACATCTGGGTCCCAGCATACCACACTTGTCTCCACACCTCCTATAGTACCTGGCCTGTGGCTCATCTACATCTTCCATGTACCTCTTTGGGTCTGGCAGCAGAAGCAGATGGACTGGACAGGAGATGAAGAAACCACAGTTTCATTGGTTTTATTTCGGACAGATATTGTCAGCATTTTTTCTTTCAAAAGTCTAAAATTAACTCAAACATGGCAAAGGTGGACAACTTATTTTAGTATTTAATAATCAACATAGAGTGTATAATGTATATAGGGATGCCTTCTTTTCTCACTGAGCAAATTCTTGAAATAGATACACTTGATAACTCAGTAACAGAAAGGACTTATCTCCATTTGCAAAGCTCAATACATATTCATTTTCTGCCCAGTTTAAGAAACTTAAAATTTGCATTGATAAATATCCCATGGTAGGAGGGACTCCAATGTCCTATGTACCCTTTCAATGATAATAGGCCTAAAGTGCAGTAAATTAACAAGCTTTCCTTCAGTAATGCAAGAAAATACCCTCTCTCTGTGTCCTGCTGTAGTCCAACTAATTGCAGGTTGTATCCCTTGATCTAGTTCACTAAATTATCCACCTACTCAAGACTCTAGGTACCCCCTTTTCAAGACACCCAGTTGCCTGAGCATAGTCTGCCCATCTGTGAGATTCCTATGTAAATACTTTTTCATTTTATGACAATCCTCCATTGCATGCTGATAATGATTATGTTCCACTTTCAAGAAAGTGATATAATCGAGTACTAAGCCTAATGTATCTGTCTTTTCCAACAAACTTGGCAGACACTACAGGCCCTCAGGTATTATGATTTCCCCACTTGCCTCTGCCAATTTAGCCATCTTCACAAAGAATCTCAGAAGAGACAGAAAGTGTCTCAGTTTAAACATGAGGCAAGAGTACACAACATTACCACCACTGACCTGAAATCTGCTATGTGAGAGACATCACTTAAATTATCTAGGCTGCACATTTCACATGTTTTTTTATTAGATAAATTGTCTCTTGAGTGATACTTAAATACACAATGAATTTCTGGGTCTTTGCCTTTTTCTGAAAACCAAGTGTCAAACCTGCATGAACTAAAGCACTGCTGGTGATTCCCAGCTAGTTTTTCTCATGCACCTTCCCTTTGATGATCTGCTTTTTAAACCAGGTGATTTTAAGCTGTCCGCCCCTACTGTAAATAGAGCTTATCAAGTCCTCTCCTTCTACACTGCTGTTGATATCTTGAATTATTTATTTGTCTTTCCTTGTGCTTATATTGAAAAAATACATTTTGCTTCTCATTGTCTGTTCTACTGATTTATTTAATCTGAATTTATTATCCAGCCAACTTTTGGATAAAGCAATATAATTTTACACTGTAGCAAGCAATTGTTTTTACATGAAGAGATCAGTGGATTTTCCATCTAGTGCACAGGGAGGTTGCCTGATCTGTTTAGGTTGGGGAAACATTTCAAATGTCTGCATGTAGTTTTATTGGCTGGGGGGGCTTATTAATCATCTTATTTTGTTTTTAGTGTCTTTATAAATTATGTTCAATTGAGTATCTCTAGGCTCATTTATACAAATTGCAGTGCTTTTATTGAATAATCAGACTTTTATAAGCTGTATAAAAAGTACATTGCTGTATCCAGATCTTTAAGATTGTTTGTGGTAGCATATCATATCTTTTAAATTTGTTTTAGTAGCATTTCACTACAGACACTCCTTTACTGTGCTTTTACATTAGGACTGGGATTATCCGTCTAGTGGCAGTAGGTGTTTACAAGGTCTATCTGTCTGACCTGGCAGCAGTTTTGATACAAAAATGCACTGACTGCTGTTCTTTTGAGTAGCTAATTGCACTGTATTACATTGTATCTGCTAGTTCTAGGGCTGCTGTAGGTAGTTCGTGTGGTCTTGTTACACTTGGCCTCCGAACCAGCTGTTCTACATTAAGAAGGTGTTTTTCTGCACCCTTGGGCCAGATGTATGCTGATCTAACTTGTCTGAGTTGGGGATTGCTGGTGCAAGGCTTATTATGTGCTTTCCTGATTGGAAGTTAGTTTAAAACTTGTTTCTCTTTGCTTGTATTTAAGCCTTGCATTTGTGTGGGCTTTGGCATAGATACTCAGATTTGCTCATCATTCGGTGTCGTTGCCACCGATTACTGAAAATCTTCTTTCACCTGTGAAAATCCACTACAAACTAAGCAGTTTTTGCACTTCTCTTATATACTGTGACTGTACTTTATCAGTTTATTAAGTTATTTGTTGTTATTTTTGCACTTTGTAGCAACAAAAATGTACCCTCTAATGCTGCTTTAAGTAGTTAATTGCACTCTATTACATTGTATTTGCTAGTTGTAGGGCTCTTGTAAGTAGTTTGTGTGGTTGTGTTACACTTGGGCTATTCTACATTAAGAAAGTGTTTTTCTGCACCCTTGTGACAGAAGTGTGCTGATCTAACCTGTCTGAGCTGGGGATTCCTGGTGAAAGGCTTATTGTGTGCTTTCCTGATTGGTAGTTATCTTAAAACTTCTCTTTGTTTGTATTTGCATTTCATGTTTGCACAGTGCTGCTCTTTGCTCAGTGGCAGTTAGCAGTGCCCTGTATAGACGCAAAAGCCTAGAAGCTCAGTTTTTCCCAATTCTACTGCTCTAGGAGCAACTCAGTTGCACACTGAGCAGCATTGCCTTATTGATCAACATTAGTCTACACAAAGTATAGGTCCCTCTTGTAGTATTGGTGCTGTCGCTCATTCCTCACTAACATAGATGACAAGTAGGCAGGGTATTTCATTTATATGCTTTAATACATAGAAACTCATCAGGATGGATAGTAGCATCATAAAATATAAACAAACTGGTTAACAGTTAGACCTTACATACATACATGCTTATATCTCAACAGCTTACTACAAAATGGTAGTCAAACTTGCACATACTCAGTACTTATACACTTGTGCAAGCCCTTGGATAGCTTCTTAAAGGTATATACACACACATTGATCTACATCCTCCATCTGACAAAGATTGCCCTTTGTAAATACAATATTAGATTAATTGCAATAGACATTAGAAACAAAACACAATGCTCATGTCCAAGTTGCTGTGTATAGGTTGCATGATCTGGAGATATGATCAAATCTCGTAACATAAGAATCGGAATGGCATTTAGCAACAGGGACAGTCTTCGGTAAACAACTCATATTAGGAACTTCTGTATTCATCACAGGAATGGGAATATTCTCTGGAACTTCCTCGGGAAATGGAATACTGGACAACTCACTCTGAGATAAAGAGTCTTTCTCAAAGGCTATGTGCTGTGGTGTAGGCTTGGACACTGGTCTCAAATGTTTCCAATTCTGCATAAACTCTGCTCCTTGTGATTCAACAATGTGTGATCCTGGTTCTGAGCAAATATTCTTCACAACACCAATCTGATTATAACCTCAGGATGTTTGCACCCTTACTGCTTCTCCTTCTCATAATGAATTGGGTGGTTTGCTGGTCTTATCATAGTAGGACTTCTGGGTTAGGCATTTCTTCAAACAGATTGGCTTTCACTGACTTGTAGTTCTTGACACATGGAACCAACAATTGACTATTGATTGGTAATGTGGTTCTGTTTTTTCTTGACAGAAGTCTCTGTGCAGGTGAACCAAGATATTTATCAAAATGAACATTTATGAGATTCAAGATATTCAGAAAAACATCACTATTATCTCATTTTGACTTCTCTAGTAAATGTTTTACACTTTGAATTGTACGTTCGGCCAAACCATTTGACAGCAGGTACTCTGGGATACTCATGATATGAGTAAAGTCCCATTCTTCAGCAAATGTTTTGAACTGTTGGCTTGTAAACTGTGTGCTGTTGTCAGAAATAACTTTGTTTGGACTACCATGCAATGCAAAATGACGCTTCATCTTAGTAATGATAGTACTGGATGCTAGACTGGGAAGTAGGTCAATCTTGAACCATTTTGAGTAAGAGTCTACTAACACCAAATAATGTTGACCATTCCACTCGAAATATCGGTGGCTACTGTCAACCAAGGTAGTTCAGGAATCTGGCTTAGCTGAAGTGATTTCTTCTGCTGATGTGACTTAGTACTATTACACATGGAACAAGATGAAAGTGTTTTCCCAATAACTTGTGACATAGAAGGCCAAAATACTACTTTCATAATGATACCTTTGTCAGACAAAATCTCATCTCTGTATGTAAAGTAAGGTTGCACTTGAGGTAAACTAGATTGCTTTGATTGCCATCCTTGAGTGATAAAGTGGTTGAGCTTTTGTAAAACTGGATCTGTGGCTGTGTGATCTCTCAACACACCAAGATGTGTGGAAAAAAAATTTCTTACTTCCATGACTTCAAAATCAGGTTCCTATTACATGATCAAGTGCTAGAAATAGTGAACGCTCATTTGTCAATCCCAAATGCACGAAACCACAGAATATCGAGGGAAAGGATCAACAAATTTTTTCCCTGGGAAAAAAATTCAGTGGGCCGTTCTCCGTACTTTGCTGTTTTCTTCACTATGGTGCGATCTCGGAGTTGGTATATTTAAGGTGTGGGTGGCACAGCCCCCCCCCCACATCAGGGAGTGTCGGGGACGAAGCCCTCCACTTTATGTTGCCTGCACATTTTCTTTTTTTTTGGATCAGCGAATTTTTATTCACTGATCTGTTCCTTCAACATTTTGTGGATTGTGCATTTGGGTTCCATAATAGATCGTTCACTCTTTCTAGCATTCGATCATATAATATGAACCCTCAAAATCAAGGTTCTCATTCTCATGCTGTTCTGTGGTGTTTCTGGGAAATCTAGATAATGTATCATCAAGATAAAGAAGTTTGCCTTTCTTGTAGACAAGAGTGAAATTATACTTTTGCAATCTCATTATCATGTGTTGCATTCTGGCTGGAGCTGAATGCACAGGCGCTTTCAAGATAGTGACTAGAAGTTGGTGGTCTGTTTTGATTTTGATAGGTTTACCATAAACATAATCATGGAACTTCAAACATGCAAACACAATTGCCAAAAGCTCTTTCTTGATCTGGGCATACTGCATTTCAGTTTGGGTAAGAGTTCTCAATGCATAGGCATTGTAGAATGACTGCACCTAGACCAAATTTCGAAGCATTATATGGCTTGTGAACAACATCGTATCTGACAGTTGGTGGACTACCAACTGTCTGTTTCAAGACATCAAATGCTCTTTGGTGTTGCTCTAACCAAGACCATGATACAGCTTTACTTGTCAGCTCTCTGAATAGTGCTGATATTTGGCTCAAGTCTGGAATGAACTTGCCTCAATAGTTAACCATGCGAAGAAAACATTCCAGGGCTTGAGCATTGTCTGGAGCTGGCATCTCAAGAATGGCTGTTTGCTTGGAAGGGTCTGGTCATAAGCCTGAACTGGTAAGTAAATGACCAAGATAAGTAACTTCTTGTAGTCTGAATTTGCATTTCTATGAAATGAGCTTAAGATTCACCTGACGTGCCCTTTCCAGAACTTCTCTCAGGTTTCTGTCATGCTCAGCTTCACCATGACCTCCAACTAGTATGTCATTGATTGCAATAGTACAAGAATACCCAGAAAAAAGTTGCTCCATTGCCCATTGAAAGACTTCACTTGCAGAATTTATGCCAAATGGCATTCTCAAAAGTCTGTACCTGCCAAATGGAGTACTGAAAGTAGTGAGCAATGAGGATTTTTGTCAAGCTGAATTTGCCATAATGAACTCTTTGCATCTAAGACAGAAACAACAGTGGCATTTGGCATCAAGGCTGTGACTTCTTTGACTGTATGCATTGGATGATGAGGTCTTTTTAGCACTTTGTTCAAATCTCATGGGTCAATGCATATTCTGATGTCATCTGATCTTTTCTCCTGCGCTACCACCATAGAAGATATCCATTCAGTTGGAGTTTCAGCTGGACAAATCACACCTTGTCACACCATTTTATCTAACTTGGCTTTGACTCTGTCCTGCATTGCTACTGGGACTTTACGAGCTGGCCCTAATAACTGGACTTTCATTTGGGTCTAATTTCATGGAGTATACAATTAGACGCTTCCCTAATTTGTCTTCAAAGATATCAGCATAGGTATAAAAAATGTACTGGGCAAAATTATAGTGGTCTTCCAAGATAACTTGGTGGACTTCCTTATTAAAATAAGTGCCATTTTCAAACTGTCTCTAAGCCCCAATAATGACTGGATGTGCCTATTGACCACATTAAATAACAAGTTGTAACATCTCCCAGCAGAGTAACATGAAAGTACTACTGAGCCTTCAGTCTGAATCTCTTCACCTACATAAGCAACAAGCTTTGCAATCCTTGCTAAATCAAGCCTTTCTCCATGACACACTGTAGCAAATGTTTCAGCTGACAAACATTGCACTTGGAACCTGTGTCAGATTTGAGCTCTTTGGGTTTGCCATTTATCTGAACAGTACAAAATACTTCATTATTTGCCCTTAAATCTACTGCATTGACTGTTTCATTAAACAGTGACACACCAGCAACATAAAAAGTAGGGTTGCGGCTCTCTAACTGATCAACTCCTTTCTTAAAATGTTCCATAACGTGGGCCTTTTCATTTACAAAACCTTTTGAGATTATTCCATTTATTGCATTTGTGATATTGTTGACCAAAAGCTAAACATTTTCCCTTTTAGATTCATGATATCCATGACAGTTATGGAACTTGACAATAAAACTAGGTTGGGGCCCATGCTTTGAGTGGGCTGGCTGACTCTTGTGCTTCACTGAAACTGTGCGAACTCTGGAATTTGCTGGAAATCTCTTTTTACCTGTTAGTGCTGTAGGGGCTACAATTGCTGCCATGTGTTTGGGGCAGTTTATTTGAACTATGTGCTGCATACTATCAACATGAGCTTTGTCACTGTGCCTTCTAGAGCTGTTCTCATTTGGAAACATATTTGTGTGCTTTTCTGTGAGCTCATGTAGTTGACAAATCTCAGTGGCTTTATTCAAAGTTAAATCACTGTCATGAAGCAAAATCTTTCTCACAGCATCATCTTTAATACCACACACAAGTCAGTCCTTTATCAACTCATCCCTTAAAATCACCAAATCTGCACGTTTTAGCTTTGTTTCTCAAATCAGTTATATATGCTGCAAAAGTTTCTCCAAGCTTTTGATCCCTTGTATAAAATAAGTGCCCTTACATTGTAACATTTGTCTGGGGGTTACACATCTCTCTAAATTTACATTTTAAGCACTCAGGGTCTGTCAAAGGAAAAATATACTTTAAAAATGATCAAAACATGGTAGGTTCAGGTTAAGGCACTTTAATCTTGCAACAAGGAGACAAAAACGTGTTAATACAGAGTTTGTCTAACCAGAAACAGGAAATGCATTCATTTTTATAGGTTATCAAATTAATCCCGTCCTACCATGCTGACGTAACGGATTACCACCTTTTGGTCATCATCTGCTGACCATCTTTCCCATGATTTTCTGCTGATTTAAACAATTTTTATGTGAAACTTCCTGAGGAAAACAACATGGCCTTGGTTACTTTCAGTTAGATACTTGTTATGTTACATTCAAGATACTATAGCTAAATCGAACACAATGCTAGCAGTTCATTTCTCTAACAATCCTTTGTCTACCTTATCTTTAAACTACTGCAGCTGCAGAGGTTCCCATCCTCTGAACAAGGCTGTTTGTCTATAATCATTATATTTATAAAATGGTATATTGTCTATTCATATGCTTCTGACCTAGCAGATTAACACCTGCTTCTCAAGTACATTTCCACAAGGCATAAACAAGAATATTGCTGTGCTAGCAGTTACTAGGTCAGAGGGCAACTTGCAAGTTTCAGTAAGCATGCTGCAGTTTTAGTAAAGCATATTTTCAGTCTCATATGAAACTCAATTTATATAAATCACAGTGCATGAGAAATAGAATGAAAAGCATATTAAAAACACTTGATTATTAATTTGGCATTAAGCATACACATATTAATACATATTTTCCTAACATCTCCCTCCTGTTAATACTTTTTATTCTATTTTCAAAAAAGGATAATCAGTTTGCTCCTTTTCCTAACTTCTTCCATTTAGGATTTGCAGTTAAGAAAGTCATTAAGTTTAAACTTTTATGAAAGTGTTTCGCATTCTAGCAGCTCTTCAAATTCAGTACTTTGATACATAGTCTCAGATATGGATAAATCTATGAATTCCTTAATTAATTTCTTCATGCAGGGGATTCCGCAACAAATACAAACTCCTATTAGGAGTAAACCTACCCCAATAGCAATCAATATGTTCATAAAGATGGAGCCCCACCCCCCCAAAGGCATTCTGAAAAAACTCTGTCAGAGGGTTTGGGCCTGGTTTGGTCATGGCCGACACTTGCTGAATCACCTCGAGATGGTCGTTGATCTCATGCTGATGGTCAGGAATGAACGCACAGCACTCTTCTTTGATTAAAGCGCAAGTTCCGCCTCTCGCCGCTAGGGTGAAGTCAAGAGCCATTCGGTTTTGAAGCACTACAGTTCTCATGGCATTCAGTTCATCAGTTATCAGTTCAAGGGCAGAAAAAGTTGCATTACTCATTATTTCGAGAAGTTTGGACAGTTTTTGCAGCTCCCATATTGATTTGACTCCATCATACATGGGTGATATACCTGCCCAGGATATAACAGCATCGCTCAGGTCCATGTGCACAAGTTTGGTTCCCACATTACGATGGTCTTTCCACCCCGCTTCGATTCATCCCACTGGATTCTCCGGTTTCTTAACAGTCTTTTTGGTTACGTCTCGAGTGTTTTGAATGCTCCCCTGAGGCAAAGCTGCAGTGTGTCGGATGGCCGGAACCAGATATCCCAAAAAACAACTGCCAGACCAATTCTCAGGTAACCATTTATATGCCTTTTTTCCACATACAAAATAACAGTCCTCTACCTTTGTCATTACTTTGTTACGAAATGACTGCCCTGCATGAAACATTTTCCTATCTATCACTGATAACTGTTTGAAAAGTACAGGATTGTGCTGTACCTGATCAAGAGTTTTATGCATAGATTTCAAAAATGAGTCATAATCTGTACTACAAGATCCACTCAAATCATTTGGTTTTCTATAACATTTATACTGTACAGTAACATTACATTTACTCCATCCAGCTTGGATGGAGTCATTTTTATAAAAACATACAATTCCTTTTTGTGTCACAGGCAAATACAACGCTACCTTATTTTGTGCTTTAATAGCAACTGTGTCAAAAAACAGATTTTCCCAGGTCTCATTGACCCCTAGGGGGATAGCAGTCATTAACAAACCCCCGTATGCTGTTGGTATGGCCATACAGACCCAGCAGTTCGAAACATTGAAAGTCTCTGCGTATACACGTGTAATTGCCTGATAAGTGTTAAAGTTTGGATGCCAGTCTATGTTTGGTTCATTACGTCTAATAAGTTCAACCTTTGTGGCAGGAAAAAAGTACGGCCACAGCAAAAAGAGCAGTGTGATCAATATTGCAACAAAAACAATCATACAAGTTTTTTGAAATTGCTCAGTGTCTCTACTCACTCTGTATCTTTTGTTCTTGTTGTGCAACAGTAACAAAGTTTTTGTCCAGTTCAAAATTTTTAGCCAGTTTACAGTGCGTGAAATGAATCCAAGAAGCTCGCTCCACGATTTTGACTGCAGTGGGTGTTGACAGCAGTACCTGGTACGGACCTTCCCACTTCGGAGAGCTCCAATTCTTCCGCTTCGTAATCTTCACCCAGACCCAAGTGCCTGGGGCTACTGGTGCTTCCGATTTCGATTGCTCTTTATCTGAAACAGAATTTAACTGCAAAAGTTTGTTATTCAAAAATCGCCTCATATATCCTGCAAGTGAACTGTCAGCCTCCTGCTCTGTGGACATGAGAGGTTTCCACTGAGGTGTATAATATGCCCTCCCAAACAAAGTTTCAAAAGGAGTCAATCCCTTTACATTTGGAACAGTTCTCATGCTCAACAGTGCTAAAGGCAAACAGTGCATCCAATTTTTCTGTGTCGCTTCTATCAATTTCTTAAGTTTATTTTTCAGTACCCCATTATGTCTCTCTACTAGCCCTGCAGATTGAGGGTGGTACGCGCAGTGGTTCTTTAACGATATTCCAAAATAACGACTAAGTTGTTGGATTGTGTGGTTCACGAAATGTGTCCCGTTATTACTATAAATCTTTTCCGGTATACCAAATCTGGGTATGATTTCTTTAACGAGGACCTCTGCAACTGTAGCTGCATCTGGATTTTTAGTTGGAAACGCTTCTACCCATTTGGAAAACATGTCTATAATAACCAGGCAATATTTCTTATTCTCGCATTTATTCAATTCTATGAAGTCCATACAGATAGTATGGAACGGATATGGTGGTGTAGGAAAATTCCCTCGCTTAGGCTTCAATGCCCCTTGTGCATGATGCTTGTTACAAACATGGCATGCTGCACAAATTTTTTTTTTATAGTTTGTAAACCCATAGGTTGTAAACACTGGATTCACTAACTGTACCATCCCCCTTGTTGAGACATGGCTCTGCCCATGGCTCAACAATGCTGCATATCTAAACAAATTAGATGGCAAAATCGGTTTCTTTTCCTTGGAGATGTACAGTCCCTTTTCGAGGATCGCTCCTCATTTTATCCACTTTTGCTTCTCAATATTTGTAGTAAGTGTCTGCATTGTTTTTAACATTTCTAAATCTAAAGTCTCTGAGGGTTGTAATTCCTCACTCAAAAGAAAAGTTTCTGTGGCTGAAGCTGCCTGCTTTGCAGCTGTATCCGCCCGTGCATTACCTTTTGAAATTCTATCCCGAAAACTCAAGCTAGTTTTTCAAGTGACCATTAAGAAACATTGCTTGAGAGGGTTGAGCCTATCTGGGAATACCTTACCCCATTCCTTGTCTTGACAGCCCATCTGTGTTTGGATTGCTAAACCCACTGCAATGCTGCACTGTCATATCATATGTTTTCAACCCTAGGCTCCACCTTAGTAACTTGGCATTTTGCTGGCTGGCTCGATGTAACCAAGTTAGAGGATTGTGGTCTGTAACTACAGTGAATTTCCTTCCATACAGATAAAGCTAAAGTTTCTGCAGTGCCCACACTATGGCTAGACATTCCTTTTCTACATCTGCATAGCATTCCTCCCTGTGTTGGAGCCTACAACTGAGATAAACCACTGGGTGCTCTTCTTCCTCTGAAGAAATCTGGATAAGTACAGCCCCCTCCCCATGGTTTGAAGCATCCATCTGCACAACAAATGTTTTGCTGTAATCTGGACTGGAAACTACAAGGGGGTCCTTCAAAAGCTTCTTTAAGCTTCTGGAATGCTTTCTCACATGCTGGGGTCCACACTACCTTATCTGGCCTGTTTTTCCTGGTCAGGTCTGTGAATGGAACAGCTATGGTACTATAACTGGGGATGAACTTTCTGTAGCACCCTGCTGTCCCTAGGAATGCCCTCACCTGCTTTTTTTGGTAATAGGTGCAGGCCATGCCTGAATGGTTTCCATTTTGGCAGGTTCTGGCCTGATCTTACAACTCCCCACTCTATGTCCCGGGTAGGAGACTTCTGCCATACCCACCTGACATTTGCTGGGCTTAATGGTCAACCCTGCCATCTGTAGTCTGCCCTGACATGCTAAAGGTGCTCTTGCCAGGAATGGCTGTATATGGCAATATCATCTAGGTAAGCAAGGGCAAACTCTCCTGCTAGGATATGATCTTCCAGCATCTGGAAAGTCGCTGGGGCATTTTTCATCCCAAAGGGCATTTTGTGAACTCATACAAGCAAAAAACAGTCAAAAAAGGCTGACCTCTCCTCTAGCACTGAGAGTCAAGGGCATCTGCCAGTAACCCTTGGTAAGATCAATGGTAGTAAGATACTTAGCCCCACCCAGCTGATCTAGGGCTTCATCCATCCTAGGCATGGGGTAAACATCTGACTCTGTGTGACTAATTTCCTGTAGTCCTCACAGAACCTGGTGCTGCCATCCCTATTTGGTACCAGTACCACTGGGGAGGACCAGGGACTGTTGGACTCCTGAATTACCCTAGTTCCAACATTTCCAGTATCTCCTCCCTCAGAGTGGGTTTGACTCTCTCAGGCATCATATAAGGGGCCTGCTTAATAGGCCTTTGGGGTCCTGTATCCACATGGTGCTGCACCAGGTAGATGCACCCTGGTTCCCCAGTGAACATGTCCCCAAACTCCTGTAACACTGCTCGGATTTCTCGAACCTGGGTAGGGGATAGCTGGTGGGACATTGCTACCCCTTCCACTAAGGTGTCAGTCTGAGCCTCACTGAGGAGATCAGTCACCAGATCCCCCTCAGACTCCTCCTGCAATCCACTGCAAATACTCAGCACAAGGGCCTCCCTATCATGGTAAGGTTTTATCATGTTAACATGGTACAATGTGTGCCCCTGCCTCCTGCCTAGCAGTTCCACCATGTAGTTAACATCACTGACCTTCCTTACCACCTTGCAGAATCCCTCCCTGGCTGCCTGCAGCTTGTTGTGTCTGACAGGAATGAGAACTATTACCTGCTGCCCTACAGCCTACTCTCTAGCTTATTCAGTCCTGTCATACCAAACGCTTTTCTGCTGTTGGGCTTCTGCTAGGTTCTCCTGGGCTAAGCCCATGATTTCCCTGAGCCTTGTCCTGAGGTTTAGGACATATGCCACAACAGACTCCTTGTGGGATTCACACTCACCCTCCCACTCATCTTAAATTAAATCTAGAGGTCCCCTCAACCTATGCCCATACAACTCAAAGGGTGAAAAACCTGTGGATTCCTGGGGAACCTCTGTGTAAGCAAACAACAGATGGGGCAAATATTTGTCACAGTGCCTCTTAAATTGTTCTGCAAATGCCCATGGCATCATCTTGAGTGTACAGTTTAAACTCTCAACAAGACCATAAGCCTGGGGATGGTAGGGGGTGGTCTTTAGGTGCTTCATCCCACAGTACATCTACAGAAAAGTCAACCGGTCTGACATGAAATTGGCACCTCTGTCAGTCAGAATTTCTTTTGGGAAACCTACCCTGCTGAAAATCTCTAACAAAGCATTTGCCACCTTTTCTGCGTCAATGGAGGACAGGGCCACTGCTTCAGGGTATCTAGTAGCATAATCTACTACCACTAGGATATACTTTTTCCCTGTCTAACCTGGGGTATTCAGAGGCCCTCAATATCCATATCTAACCTCTGAAATGGCTCCTCAATCACAGGCAAAGGCATCAAAGGAGCTTTCACCTTGTCTCCTGCATTGCCTACCTTTTGACACTGCGCACAGGTCCTGCAGTACCCTGTTAAATCTCTGGAAATCCCAGGCCAGTAGAAGTTCTGCATAATATGTCTCTTTGTACATTTTATGCCCATATGACCTGCAAAGGGAATATCATGGGCTATGGCTAGAAGTTCCAGACAGTAGGCTCTAGGCACTACCAACTGCTGTATTCTCTCACCCTCTAGCCCTCCCACAGGGGTCCAATCTCTATACAGTAACCTTGTATCCAAGAATACAGATTTCCCCTTCCCTTGAGAATCCAGTGCCTCACTAACTACCTCCCTCAGGCCTTGTAATGTAGGGTGTGAGAACTGAGCCATCTCAGATCTCTCTTGGTAACCCTTCCCAGCTCCCCTTCCACAGGAAGTCTGGTATCATCTGACAGTGGTGCCTCACTGTCAGCCTAGGTACTACTACTCACCTCTGCCCTTGCAGTCACTCTGTCCAAGAAAACATTAGTACCCACACACAGCTGTGGCTCACCTTCAGTTTCACCGCTACAGGGTAGCTACCTCCATGAAGTAACCACTTCAGTCCTGGCTGCAAGTGTGCGGTCTGTCTACATATCCCCCAGGCTACCAGATCCACATGCTTGTCTCCAAACCTGACTGCATGTAACTGCATGAACACATGGTACTGCATTATCAAAATCATTCCCCATCAGGACATCTGCAGGGATATCCTCAAACACACCTACTTGCTTGCTTCCTTTTCCACCCTCCCAGTCAAGGTGAACCCTAGCCAAAGGTATTTGGATTGGGGTCCCTCTTAAAGCTCTGACTAGAGTAGACTGGCCAACCAAGTAGTGCTCCTCTGTAACCATTGCAGGCTTCACAATTGTTAGGTCAGAGGCTATTTCTCTCTTAACCAAGACCTCTTTCCCATTCACTAAGATAGGATATAACCTCTTGTGGTAGCTTGGTACCCTTTTTGCCTCGAGACAACCTACTGTTGGCATTTTGTCATTCTGACTTACTGGCTCTCCCACATTTTGTTCCCCAGCTGGCCTCCGTGGACATCTATATGCTACATGGTCCCACTGGTTGCATTTAAAACATTTAACCCTTGGTCCTGGACATGTACCTGGACTAGTGGCTTCACCTGCTACTGGTAGACTCTGTTGGGGCAGTCTGGGCTGCCCACCAGGGGTTCCCTTAGACCCATGTTTAGCACTGGGTGCCCCTATCCTTCTTCCCCAACTCATCTGCAGCAGAGCATTGTCTATCAGCTAACCAGATTCTCATGTCCTCAAGCAAAGTGCTAAGGGCTTGTTCCCTCACCAAAAGGTCTGCCAGCCCTTCAAAAGTGGTGACCTGACATCCACTCACCCACCTATGAAAATAAGTGTTTAGTTCAACAACATACTCACACGCACTTTGCCTTGCATCTATCCTCACGAAACATTTTCCTATAAGCTTCAGGTGTTAACTTAAAAAAAATTCTAGCAAACTATTCTTTGCAACATTATAATTTAAACAGTCATTATCAGGGAGTTTGGAAAGAATAGTTACAGCTTTTCCATGAAGTAAGGGGGGTCAGGAACCGTACCCAGAGCCCTTGGTCAACATTATACTGTTTACATACCCTCTCAAACATATGAAAGAAACTATCAAAATTATCACCCTCTGTAAATTGTGGAAGAAATTTACTGACCTTTGTTGCTTCTGGGGTTCATTTGCTCCCTTCTCTATTACCTCCATAACTCTGGTGAAGAGTTAGCATCTCCTTTTCATGTTGTCTCTGCCTCTCCTTCTCCTCATCTTCCAGGTGTAGCAGTTTCTTATTTTCCTCAGTCTTTAGATGTCTCAGTCTCTCTGCTGCCTCTAATTCCAAATGCTTGACTTATAGTTCAAGTCTCTTTAACTTCAGATGGATCTTTAAGTCCTCTGTGAAAAGGTTGAGCTGTCCATTTTCTGAGAGTTGTACATCCCCACTGCCAGTCTGATTGTCCTCCTGGTTGTTATTCTCTGATATAGCTGTGACTAAAGCTACAATCATGTCTGCTTTAGTCAGGTTGGCATACACCAGTTCTTTAGCCTGAAGCACCTTGGCCAACGGGCTCCTTGTCAGCTTGCCATACTCCTCTGCTGACATGCTTGCCTGCTCTCCTTGACTAAATAAGTTAACAAAAAAATTAAACAATTGTGATATGAACTCTGAATGTTCACTGCATGGCTGATTTAGAGTACAAAACACATTCAGTGATCACTGTACACAAGCTACAGGAATTCAATATCCACACCACTACAAGCCAATTAATATGTGATGTGGCTATCTCACCACTATCAACCAATTAATATGTGATGTGGCTATCCTACTGCCAAACAATTAATATGTGATGCCCATGCACTGGCCACCAAGTAATTAAGGAGCCTTAATCCTCACCACTAGCACCAGTGAGGGATGTGCACATAGGGAGGATGACAAGTACACACACAGTAAAGTACAATTTCCCTTAAGAGCACACAGAGATCCCAGTCAGTCTGGGGCTGGTTTCTCCCTCTTTCTCCAGATCCCCAATAAGATTCTACACTGGCACAGCTATAGGGTTAAGATCCCAGTGTATTGGTCAAGCCAAAACCTCCAGCACCCACTCTGTCCAACCAGTGCTTTGTGTCCCTGCCCAAGTAGCTGACACACACACACTCTTTGAGATTTGATTTATATATAAGCACCCAGACACTCCTGGGGAAGGCTGGCACAGATTTACTTGCTATGTCCCCTTCTGCACAGGCTATAAGATAGTTATCACTGCCACCAACCACCCTTACTTATCAGCTACTATAAGGCCCTTCACAAAGGGTAACCAATTCTACTGTGTGATGTTACTGTTAACCAAATGATAAGTGTGACCAAGACATTTAAGGCTATTCAGGAGTGGTATATACAGTGTCACCAAATACATATGCAAGTACTTTAAGAGATTAAATATCTCTAAACAAACCAGCCACAATTAAAATGTTTAAATATATTTAATAATAAATAATAAAAGCACAAGGCAATACTCAATAGCTCACACAGTAACAACAGAGTTCAGAATCACAGGACAATTTTTTGAAACAGCATTGCAGAACAGTCTCATATGAATACAGAAAACATCTTAATTCATCTTTACTATATTCCTATCTATATCTAAGTGAAATCACTGTAATCTAAGTCTTACTTACAGAGCAAGGCAAATGTAGTGCTGATGATGAGGATGTTTTTAGGTCCAAAGACAAATACAAAATGCACAAACTCGCTCTCTGAGATATTTCTTAAATTACCATTAAATATTACTGCTGGGTTATCTCAGATTACATCATGCTTTGTCACCTCTGCCTTCAGTTCCCAAGCTAACAGAAATTTAACAATTTAGCACCTCTGTGTCTAAAATGCTTATCTCTCAGAAGTTTGCCTAGAACTGGAAGTCATGAAACAGTTAAACACTTTTACATTTGAAACCTGTAATTATTTCTATTTCCAGACAATAGAAAGAACTTTTAACTGTAGATATTCTGTCCCATAGCTGAGATAAACACCATCGTAAAACTCTTTGCCTATTTTCTTAGAGTTTATAAGTTAACTCTGTTCTTTTCTAGTAGGGTATACTGTGGTTACATTCTCGAAACTCAGTACAGAACATACACTTCAACATACACGTCTGCACCAGTAGTTTAATACACACATAAAATACAGTTTACTTACATTTGTAAGACAATCATACAAATCATATTACTATTCACAAATGACATAGAATTATTTACAAAATTCCAGCTAGCTGGGCTGGCAGCTTTCACAATATATATATGGTTTAGTATTGTATTTTTGAAACTCCATTAGTCAACTGGTCAAAATGTCAACCCAAAATGCTGAATACGGATCATCGATAAAGCGGACAAGTTGAAAATGAATACATCGACACTTGTAGTCCAATGTATTCAACATAGCAAGATGTGATGTCAGTCACCCATGCTATACACCCTAGCATACTGTTACACTCTATAGTGAACAGTACCTATAATTCACTATTTTGCAGGGGGGCAAGCCCCCCTGCACCACCCATGTAGGGAGCTGTGCCCCCCACACCCCCTGCAAATTATATATACCAACTCTGATATCACACTAAATGATGAAATGAGTTAATTTCCTCGTGATCTTCACTCATAAGTAAGAACTCAGATAATCAAATACACTACCCATTCGCTGTAATGTATTTGATGTTATCTGATTCGGTATTCTGCTAACCCATTCCCAATCGACTGACGTTTGAAAATACAGTAGTAAACCTACATATATATACATATATATATATATATATATATATATATATATATATATATATATATATGTGTGTGTGTGTCTGTGTGTGTGTGTGTGTGTGTGTGTGTGTGTGTGTGTGTGTGTGTGTGTGTGTGTGTGTCTGTGTGTGTGTAGAGAGAGAGAGAGAAAAAACACTATCAATTGATAGACAAAATTAACAACTTTGATATATACATAATTTTTGCTTAGGTCACAAATCCCACATCTGACTATTTGTATATAAAAATTTCTGCCACAATAGTTTTCTAATTTATATATATATATGACCATATGCATTAGGTGCTTTCTTCTTATACTTGTTTGCTATGTTACAAGAAATTTAATTGAATCTGCATGTCTTGAAGAGCCTGGTAAAGAGACATCAAGTGCAATCTTGCCTACGCAAGTCTAGAATAGATATCATGTCTTTGGAGGAATGAAAAATTACTCATAAATGTACAAAGGTCCTACAAAATTATTGAATGCTTTGGGATGGACTTCTTTAGAAATTAAAGGTGATACAGAGGTGCACTGGATTTAGGTGAAATTTGACACCCTTGAATGAATATGGTTAGTAAGGAATGGATGCAGTAGGAGATGACCCTGAAATTTTATGTAGTTTTTGAATGGGTTAAAATATCTAAGGCAGGACAAAACCCCTGTGTTAATTGCAGGCAACTTAAATACAGTTTTGGATTCAGTTATAGATAGAACAGATTCAGGTGCTGAGTCTTACCTTAAAACCCAACATGAGTTGCAATTTTTGTTTGAGCTTTTTAATTTAGTTGATTTCTGACACTTACAATGTCATCAAGAGGAAGAAATTACTTTTATTTCCCCCTCTGGTAAATCAACAAATAGGTTATATTATTTGTTAGTATCTATCTAGTGAAGAAAGGAACTGGGGCATCACAACTGAGATTAGTCTAGTTTCTTTTATGGATAATGCGGTGGTGCTACTTCAATTTGCACCTGCCCCAAAGATAAAAGAACAGCAAGCATGAACACAAGATTTCTAATTTTAAATGCCATAATTTACTTCATTTATTGAAAAAGACTTAAACTCACTATTATAAAATCCATTGAGCATTATGCCCATAATTGTATGATGGGGATCTTTCACATTAGAACTGAAGGCTTTATGTAATTCGGGCAAAGCTCAGGTGTATGCCAGTCTTGATAATGGCATAAAACCAGTACAAGAACAAGTTATGTAGTTATATCACTTGTGTAAACAATTGTACTTCAAATTTATTGATACTGTACAATATAAACAGAAGCATAGACATATAAGCAAGTTAACCACTGTAAAAGTACATTTATATTTACAAAGTGCAACACATCCACAGCAGTTTTTCTCCTTCTGGGTAAATGTAAATATAGGTTGAAGCATTAAGATGGCATCAGTTGTTTAATGCATTAGTAATTTATAAATTTCTCCTTCTTCACGATAAATTGTGGATAGAATTTCATAAGTTTTTTTAGAAGTGCATTCCTGATGTTTCATGAGACATTATATGTGTGTTTAAGAACCCTTGCATTAATAAGTGTTTTCCTTACTCTTATCATAAATTGATATATACGTTTTTCAAAGGTTATTGGACACCTGAACCCAACATGCAACAAGGCTTTCTGTGAGGCTTATGTTACTTCAGAAGCTTCCCTTAATCAGAAAATTTAGGAATGTAACCAGTCCCATCTTACTTTCCACTACTCTGTGTATTCATTTATCAGTCACCCTCTCTAGAACTTCCATGCAGTGTGACAGGAGTTAGATACCTCTGTATTGCCCATAACTGTGATATCCCCTTTGTTCTTGAACACTGGCACTAGTGTGCTTATTCTCATCTAAGATACACCTTTCCCTTTGTACTACTATGAGTACCCTCAGGAGCCATTTCTCCTCTATTTCATCCAACACCCTTATCATATCACTGTGACCTCATCTGAGCCTGTTTCTTTCCCTGGCTTCATTTTCCTCAGTGCTGTTCTTACTTTTTCTAGGGTAGGCTCCTCCTCTTCTTTCATTGTAGGCTGCATCTGAGATGTACAGTTTCTGAGGGGTTTTCTTCATTCAGAAGCTGTTGAAATGGCTCTATTTCTGTTTAGCATTTTTATTGCTTATGTTTTATATTTGTATCAGTGATCATTAACATGCATATAATAGCTCTAACTGGAAAAATACATTAAATACATTACACTAGATCATTTATTTTCAGTTTACATCCATCTATGATAAAATAAACCAGAAACTAGGAACCAGTTAAAACATCAAGTTCCACCAAGTTACCGAACGAACTTCAAGTACCAGCCACAAGCAAAGAAGGCACTCAACTGACTTCACTCTTTATAATTTTAGTAATTATAAATGTGTTGTGCAACATGCCAATCTTTTAAGTAGGGGAACTACATTTGTTCTGGCATGTAATTTCAGGATTGATAAGTTGCTTATTGATCTAAAACTTTACTAAAGAAAATCGAACCTTTGTTTAATATTTGATAAGAATGCTTATGGTGACAATTTGTCCATGAGTTACAGAAGTACATTCAACCCCCCCCCCCCCCGTCGTTACCCTTATTAATTTTTGAGAAGCTGGCGGAATATGACTTTAGACTTCTGCAAAGCCAAAAACACATGTATTCAGCTGATCTGAATTTAACTTCTTCTGAATGTTTGTTGCTATTTGAACTGGCAAACAACAAAAGTTTAAGGGTAATGAAACCAGACAAAGAGGGGGTGGTTATTATGAATAGAAGACTATCTAGACAAAATGAATGTATATTTGCTGGACTGCGACCTATATGAGGAAATGTCTTTGAATATGATACACGTTACTTATAAGAAGATAGAGTAATTATTTCAAGATTTATTTGACCAGGGTATAATAGGCCTAGAGGTGTATGATTTTTTTTTTTTCATTTTATGTTTCCCACTGTGCCTTGTATCTTCAGTATTCTGAAAAAACAGAAAAGCATCACTGTCCCACCAATGAGATCAATAGTCAATGCCAAGAGATCTAAAACCCACCCTGTGGTGAAATATGTTGATTTAAAAGTGAAAAAATGGTTAGAATCCTTCAGTTATTTGTGTCAGGATTCCTGGGATTTTTTATTGAAGACCAAAAATCTGGATTAGTTTAAGAATTATGTTTTTCTCACCACTGATGTAGTGAAGTTATTGAATGTCATGCCCCACTCTGTTGACCTGGCTTGACTTCATGATTTTCTGTGTGAATCAACTAACTTGAGCAACAGTGAGATTTATGTTTCAGATGTGTGTATGGAAACTGTACTCAAAAACAATTATGTGTATTTGGAGGGGCAATACTTCCAACAGGTCAAAGGTGTGGCAATGGTGGCCTCTTGTACCCCCATTTTCACTAACATTGTTCTAATACAGTGGGGAAAACAGCTTGTATTTAATAATTCAGTTACTAAGCCCTGAAAATGATATCTCAGATATTTGGATGACATATTTGTTATTTGGGATAGACCTAGTAGCAAACTTGGTGGCTTCATTGACTACTTAAATTCCACTACAACATTCCTTAAGTTTACTCACACCTTTGTTCAACAGGTTATTAATTATTTGGATGTTAAACTATCTAAAAATGATCAAGAGCAATGTTTGTCGGTAATACATATAGGAAATCCACCCAATGTAACAGCTTTTTGTACTATAAAAGTCATCACCCCCAACATCAAAAATGGGTTATAGTTAAAGGGCAGTCTATATGCTTGGCCAGGATGGTTTGTGATGATATTGAATTTTTGTTAGAAAGTCAATGTTTGGCTATGTTTCTGGCCAGAAGGTACTCTGTTCAATTAATTTCTAGGGATAGATATGAAGTAGTGAACAAGATAGAGAGAACATGGACATCCTGCCTTTATTGAAGACCTCCTATAACTTGATAAGTGACATGATTGGTCAAACTTCCACTGTTAGAAGCAACTACAATTTATATTTTTATGGAATATTGGTTGAAAGACCATAATATTAAGAATGTGATGTGATGTGTAAGAACTGGTTTGATTTTTATTGTTTCAACATTACTGAAAAAGTAGGGGGAAGACCTTCTTCTGATTACAAGAGGTAGAACTTTGAAGAATATTTTGGAACACCATTGTGAATTGTGTGGTTTAACAAGCCATAAAAAATTTTGAACTACCAAATGTGGGTTTTGTAGTCACTGTAAGTATATTTTGGTCAATGACAAAGTCATTGTGAATGGGATCCAAATTAATGCAGGATTCCACTGCAATTGCAATTCTCAGGGGGTCATGTATTTAGCTTTGTGTCAGAAATGTAATGGGTTTTATGTGGGTAAAACCCAAAGAAAGTTGAGGGAATGAATATACAAGGACTTTCTGGACATTAGAAAAAAATCTTAAAATTTCGCTAAACATATTGATTTATATCCTGAACATAATTTTCTTTTTTGTTGGTCTTGAACAGGTTATGAAGAATTCCATGGGAGGCCCTTCAGCAGACTTGATTCAAGCTTCTGAGTTGTGGTGGCAACTCAAAATACATGCCACAGCCCCCCCCAGGTTGAATGATCATGTAATTATTAGCAGTATTTTCAGACTGAAATCATATGACATGTGATATATTTTGTTATGTGTTGATATTTTGTTATGTGTTGACTTTTTCCCTACATCAAGGTTCTTGGGACTTGTTAATTATGTTAATTTTGATCATGTGATTTGCAGAGAGAGGTATTTAAATGATTTCACTGGATAGTTGATTCTGATGAAGTTTGGTTTATTACAGCCAAAAGCATCTAATCTGTTTACACTCATGTTTTTTTATTTATTTATTTTACTTAGTGTTTTTAGTGACATTTATTGATTAAAACTTTTAAAACTACTAACAGTTGAGAGCCTTCTTTGCTTGTAGCTGGTACTTGAAGTTCAGTAACTTGGTGGAATTACATCCATCTATCTCCATCCACATCTTTCTACACCTACTTTGCAATTGTGTAGATGTCTACATCTTTTTTAAGCACTGTGGTGTCAAGTGTAGGCTGGCCAAATCAAACTTCTTTAGGAGCATTTTCCTAGCGAGTCATTGGCTCTGCTGCTCCTTCCCTGTGATTCAGCACTAGAGTCCGTTCACTGTTCTTGCTTTAGTGGAAGCCAGTAACTGAGATCAGACCACCAGTGGTCTCTCATCAGCCATTATACACTACTGCAATGCTGAAGTGCAACAAGTCTGTGCTCATGCATGACCCACTGCATAATTGTAGACTGTGCTTTCATCACTGAGATTTTAGTTTATGAGAACTTTGGTTCCCATCTGACCTCACCCATTCCACCATGGATGCCTTTGGCGGGTTAGGACTAGGGCCGGTAATTGTCTGTGGTTATACTGGGCTGACTAAGATTACCTCTAGATAGACCAACTCCTTCCAAATCATGCTTGTTGTAGGTTTCTCCTTGCCCACTGCCTGTCTTGTAGACTATGACTTGGTTTACTAGCACCTAAAGCTGTGTTTGATGTTTTTAATATCTAGGTCAATGATGAGTCAGTGTCTGTAGCCAAATATTTAACCTGTATTATGAAACGCTTTGCATTTGCTCATGTTGTTATGTTTGCAACCCACAGAATAGGTCATACTCTAGATTTGATCTTCCTAAAGGATGCAAAGACATCAGACTTGATGGTTGCATATACTTCTTAGTTTCTTGGTTGGGCCAGTTCCTTGTCCACTTTGTCCTGAAACCTGCTCATTATAACTGAATGCAATTAGAACAGCTAATCATATTACTTCTGATAACTTCTTATCTGCACTCCTTCAGATCCTTTTCGCCACAGCTAATGACTATAATAACTCATTGGCCTTGGCAGTGAACCTGTTAGCATTTTGTTGTGTTCACCCTGTATGCACCAGGAGCTATGACACTCATAATGACTATGACTTCTTTCTCTTATGATGACAACATCAAACGATGGCAAACACTGATATAACTGTGGAGAGAGAAACTTGAATTAAAAGTACACTAAACCAAGTACAAGTCATAAATCAGTCATAAGAAGGCAGCATTTCTGTCCAAAACAAGTCATAAGTCACTCATAAGATGGCAGCATTTCTGTCCAAAAAGTATCTATTGTGGCTAACCAATGAGCTGTGTTCATAGGTTCATAGGTAAGTACTAGGCTAGCTACCCTTGCAGGCCATTTTAAGCCTAGCCAATTTCCCTTCAAAGGTGAGAATCAAAGTATGTACCTTGTGTCTATCAGGTAAACACCTTAGCCATTATGTCAACCCCCCACCTTGGAGCTCATCTTACTCAGCACAGACCGTTGGTAATTATGCATATTTAGTCTGGTAGTTTAAGGTTCCAAAGGTCAGGTTTGCAGTGATATAGGCATTCTTTCCAAAGCAGCCGAGTATTCTACTCTCTGCTACTATGAATGGGGCTCCTGGACAGAGCCAAAATAGATCCCTTGCTAGAAGTGGGGGACACCTCAGCTGGATCAGCCAGCTTACTGTAAAGGAACTTGTAGGGCTTCTTTATCAAGTAGATCCAATCAGGTTTCCTGTGAGGACAGGGGAAGGGAATCTGTCTCAGGAGATACACTGGTGAATGCCTCCTTCAGTGTTTTCCACGTTATGCAGTCTAGCCTGTCTTATCGCTGGAAAAGCCTTAATCATTTTACAATGTGAATCATCTGCTCAGTTTTTCTTGAACCAAATTGCTGCTATCAGATCCAAATAACCACCATTTCAGCCAGTGGAAAATACAGCAGTTCTTCCCTTTTTATGTCCTTTTTCTTGGACAGTATCTGATATCTCCAATTATAACACTTTCAAGTCTGTCATCTCAAATTTGCAGCCAAGAACCTGTGGGCTGGAACCTGGTCAATTGTCATTAGTTTGCTCAGCCTTGATGGTGTTGGTCCAGTGGTCTTTATGACTGTGATTTTTTTCATTGATGTTTGGCGTTATATCATCAACCTTGAAAGAGGTATACATCATACCTGTCTAGAAGAAACACTTTTTGATTCCTAGTGTTTTTGACAATTACGGCTCAAACTCTAACCTTCCATTTGTAATAAATGTTTTTGACAATGCTGTCTATAAGCAATTTGAGACTTATTTAACAGTTATAAGGGCCATGGATCTTTTTACTTCTGGGTTTTACACTTTCCATAGTACAGAAATGGCTTTTAATGGTTTGAAAGCAGCAATAATATACTGCACTGTACTGGTCCGACTGGATCTTTGTCTTTGCTGCATTTGATACAGTTGACCATGGCCTGTTGATTTAGCGTTTGCATTCATACACATAGGCTCATAGGTAATTACTAAGCATGTAGTCCTGAAGACCATTTAGGAACTTAGCCAAATTTCTGAAATTGCTCCAGAGCCCTGTTTGGTTAATAGAGTTGCTCAGGGTCACACAGTTGGCAAAGAAAGGTTGAGGGAATCAAACCCACTACTAGAGGAAGCTCATTAGCAACACGTGGCCTTAATCCTATGTGCTAACTACTAGACTGGGGTATCTCTGCTATGTTTTAAAGTAATTTATGTCCTATATCTCTGTCTAGACTCAGAAGGTTTCAATTGAAAATTATACTTCTTTGCCCAACCTTTTTTGAGTGTGGAGTATCTAAGGGCTACATGATATACCCATTTTTGTTCGCAGTCCATATGGTTTCACTTGGAAATACCATGAGAAAGAGGGGGAGTAGCATACCATACATATGTTGGTACTTTTGCATCTTCTTTGTAAAAGATGACATAGCAAGTGTGTATTCCCTTCATAACCACCTTGAGGCCACACATTCTTTGTGTAGTTTTAATAAAATGAAACTTAGCACCTCCAAAATCTAGGCCAGGATTTTTCATTCTGTCTTGAGGGAATCATCTGCTCCTTCCCTCCCTCACTACATAATTTATGGTGGCAACACATTTGAGTTACATCACATAAGTGTAATCCTGGACAGTACGTTCACACAAAGGGATGAATGATCTGCTGTGATAAATCCATCGTGTTTCAAACTTTGAAACAGTTCAAGAATTTAGCCCCATTTTCCTCAAACAGACTTTTCAGTTGTCATTCATGGTTTTCTGCCTTTTCTACTACTAAATTGCATGAACCTAGGACTTAGTAACACTGAGAATTTTTGCAAATTTTGCACAATTCTGCTGCTCAAATACTTATCAGTACATTTTATTACCAACATACTATGCCTATTCTGCTCAGGCTACCTTGGCTACTTGTTCAGTTGACCATGGCCCATGGTTTTAGTGTTAACCTGAATATCCATTCATGACGTCCATCACTCTTATCTTACAGATCTGATTGTACAATATTACCTTGTTCAGCCCCTACTTTCAGATAAACAGGAGCTTGTAGTGATTCCACAGGTGCACCTTGAGACTTTAGGTGGCCAATCATTTGCCTACCAACTTCCTTTATCTGTAGAATGTACTACCTCTGTTTGTTCTTCTTTGACTAAATTCTACAAGTCACTCAAAACCAACTTGCTAGACTTGACCTTCGGCGGCGTGGAATGACATGTCTTTTATTACTGCATATACTGATAAAAATGAATAAAACAAAAATTGATTATGTTGGCTCATATGAACTTCATTAGACAGTTTCCATTAATACATATACAGAGTGGTAAAAAGTAAGATGGATTATAAACAGTTCAGATGCAGGTCAGGGTGCAAGTCAACTGACACTCTGCTGAAAAATAGCCATTGGAAAAGAATATGGAGATAATGAAATTTTCCAACTGGTAATTCCCAAGACAGAGAGCAAACTTATGACAACATTTCAAAAACAATGCTGATTTGGGGTTATCTTGCAATGGGTTGACGTCTGGTAAATACTGGTAGAATTATTGTAGGTTATGCATCTAGAGCCAATGATATAATTATGTACAGTATTCAGACTCACAGAACAGGCTCCTAGTGGGATTGAAACAAATTATAATTCAACTCTGAGCTCCCTCTTGTTGCTACTGTGCTAGACATCATCAGAAAAGAGGTCAGATGGGACAGATCAACAAAGCTGCTGTATGCTGATGATGTGGTACTACAAAAAGACTAAACAGGAACTTAATTAAATGGTAAGGGGACCTGGAATGCAAAAGTGAAGGCCCAAGGGATGAAAAAAGAATCAACACAGCGATCAAGGCAGGAAGTAGATACGTCAGAAGAAGATGAAAACGAGAGAGGAAAATACTGGATCAGAATACCAACTTCAAGTATCTGTGGGGGTGTAGTTGACGAGAAGGAAATGTTGTGGTCAAAACTAGACTCACAATTGCTGCTGCCACCTGCTGCAAAGTGCTGGGGTAATGTGTGATAGAAAAATGCCACGGAAGCTGTAAAGTAATGTGTGTAAAACAGTGGCCTGGCCAGTGCTGCTGTGTGGTACAGGAACCTCAGCAGAGAATGTGGAGCAACTGAGGAGGCTTGAAGTGATAAAGTGTCTCAGCTGGGTAGCAGGGTGAAAACTGTGGAACAGAAGAAGATGAAATATGGACATAAGAGTTATAGCCAAAGTAGCCCTAGTTACAGAGAAGGTTATGGAGAACCAATTACATGGACCAGTTACATGTACAGGAAAACGGATAATCTGGGAGACCACATTTCAGCGAACTAGGAAGAAGGCAAAAGAAGGACATCTAACTGAGAAATTGATGGTTTGCGTGACAGAATGACAACGAGACATGATGGCACTGAATCAAGAGATGGTCAGAATCCTGATGACCAAAGCTGTGAATATGGTGGACTTGTGCAGTTTATTCACTAATGTTTAAATTCCCACGGTAGTTTTGAGTAATAAGGAAGTATGTATACTACTGAGAGTATGATAGTAAGGCATATTCATCCATATGCTGAGGGCATGCGTCTCAATCTCTTAGCACAAGAAATCTGGACAAAACCTAAAATAATGGGGGAACAAAGGCCCTAAAATAGGGACAGATTTTAAATAATGCTTTTATTAAGTTAAAAAGTTGCTAGAATAACAGGATTTGTGTTAGCATGCGTTTTCTGTAAGGTATGAAGTCTGAAACTCAAATGTATGTCATTATTTAATGACTTCAGTTCTCAGTGATTTGCCAGAAAACTACACATTTTATGAGGAAAAGACCAAAAATATCAAGCAAAAATCTGAATATTCTGCAAAAATTTGAACATTTGAAAGGTATGGCTGAGGGGAAGAGGTTAGGCAGTTAGAACACAAGCAGAAAAAGTTTGAAATCTAAGCCATCAACTTTAAGAACTGCTTCCATACTAGTAGTATGGAGATGTTCCCCACTTCCTGTCTATCAAGTTAGCACATATGGAGACATTCCCTGTTTCCTGTCTAGCAGCACATATGGAGATGTTCTCCATTCCCTGTCTAGTAGTTAGCACATATGGAGATGTTCTCTGCATCCTGTCTAGCAGTTAGCATTTATGGAGATGTTCCCCACTTTCAGTCTAGTAGTTAGCATAGAGGATTAAGGCTATAAGCTATCAATGAGCTGCTTTCTGTGTTAAAGGCTTTGATTCCTTCCGTCTATATTGGTTTACTGTGTGAGCTTGAGTAAGTTAGTCACTTAACCATCACTGTTTGCAGCAACTGGGAAACTGGGATAGGCTCCTCGATGGTCTCCTTGATTGCATGTCTAGTAACTACCAATGAACTTATGAACCTGTAGTCATTTAACCGTAAACCTTACAGAACACCTGTGTTTACATATGTCTTTGGCATGGGTTCTGAAACAATACCTTTACAAAGTACATGTGCTGACAACCATAACGTTTTCTGGAATTTGTAGATGGCTGATAGCCAGAAGAGATATGAGAAACCATATTCCCACACTGACATGAACAGCAAAAAGTTACTAGACTCAAAAATGTTCAGGGTACATGCACTTTGAAATTAATCTAACACTTAAAAGTTGTTCATTTTCTAGGCTTTTCACTGAAAAACATACATTAAACATGGAAACTGGTAGTTAGGATGGAAGAGAACACCTTCTTTATCTGTTCTCAGATTATAATATATTATAAAAGCTAATGCATTTTTTAATTATACCACAGAGTTCTTAAGACAGCATTCCAAATGCAAAGAGGAAAAAAACATAACTGGCTTGTAATTAGCCATCAAGTGTCAACTCAGTTTTGCTTCTAACACAGTGCTTGTTGTTGTAAGACTTACTTCATAATTCAGTTTGTAGTGGTAATGGGTTTCTGGTTTTCTCTGTCCCCTTTTTTTGAGGAATACAGTTTAGAAAAATGAAACTTAACTGGATATATAACAGAGCATTCAATGGGCAGGATTCACGAAGCCTCCGTGTAAGAGTTACAAGGCTTACACGGAGGCTGCAGTTAAACGGTGTGATGTCAGCATGTCATGCATATGCATGAGGGCATGCTGAATCACACCTAAGGCTTACACAGTCCGTGGAAGACAGTAGGGGGCGTGTCCATAGGCTGAGCCCTGCAAACGGACACGCCCCCAGAAGAGTAAAAGTGCCAAAAGTAAACCCCCACGACAGAGTCCATGGAAATGTGAATAAACACAACACAACACATGCCCCCACAGACTATGAACATAAAATATATAAATGAACATGTTATATATTTTTTAAATTGTAAAGATGTTTGCCCGTGAGTGCTGCTTATGCTGGTGTGCCCGTAGCTTAGCCACAGTTAGCAGTAAGTGGAAAAGCATATAAGAACTAACTATGCAAAGTAAGCCAAATAGCAATAGCGTAGCGGTAGAGACGTTGGCTGAAGAGCAGGCCGTCATGGTTTGAGACCCCACAACATCAATTTTTATTTTTAGTGAAATAAGCACGAAACAAGTCTTTGACATATATGTACACATATAAGATTATATTTTATGTAAAATGTTATGAAATGGGCCATTTATTTTGAAGAAATGTGAGATAACAAAATAAAAAAAATGCCAGATGTGCCTATAGCTGAGCTACAGTTTAACAAGTTGAGTGCATCTGCCCGTATGTGAGCAGTGGTTTAACAGGTGTAAAATGAGTGCCCGTAGGTGAGCAGTGGTTCAACAGGTGCAAAATGAGTGCCCGTAGGTGAGCAGTGGTTTAACAGGTGTAAAATGAGTGCCCGTAGGTGAGCAGTGGTTCAACAGGTGCAAAATGAGTGCCCGTAGGTGAGCAGTGGTTTAACACGCTGAAACTGTGTGCCCCTAGCTGAGCTGAGCGTAATATGTGTGCTGACAGCCAAATGAAGCGTAAACCAGCGTAACCCATTTGCGCGGAGCTGCGCACCGCGCCAACAAGCTAACCAATGGGCAACGTTGAGCAAGCTGTAACAAAACTGCCTTTACACAGACACACCTCCTAGCCTGTGTAGACAGTCATAAAATATAAAAAGCAGTGGCCAGGTTCGAACTCAGGATACCATGCACCATAATCAAGTTACTGAACCACTAAGCCATGACAGATGGACTTAGAAATGCAGTAATAGCAAATATATAGGAATGAATAGAAAGAGGAGCATGACAAAGCAGGTTTTGTGAAGCTGATACAATTCCAAAATGGCCAATCACAGATAAGTGTGGGAAAAACGGCATATATAAGCCCCATAGGCGGGAATACACAGCATAACCGATTGTAGAACTAACTTGCAGCCAGAATGTCAGGAGTAGGTGAGGGTAGTTGCTTTTGAGCACAGAGGTGGGGCGTTGAGGAGTCCAAATATATGGTTTGGCTCCTTGTCCACAATCATGAGGCCCAACTCATGCAGGGCCAGGTCCTGTGGGGAGCATATAGGGCTGAGGCGTGGGACCGGTTGGCTCATGATCTTACCAGTGCCATAGGGATTCCAAGGACTGGTGAGCAGGTCCGTCACCACCATGCGGACCTGAAGAGACACAAGCAGGACCAACTGAACCTTTGGATCCAGGAGGCCCGGCAAATGCCCAACGCCCCACTACTGAGTAAGTTACACCTAATTATGTATGTAAGAAATTAACCAAGCTGATATTATGGAGATGTGTATTCCAATATTACTTTATTTATATTACAGCTGCAGGTGTCCGTTCTGCGAACCGCAGACCCTATGGCGATAGGCTGGTGCGGTTGCGCCACCAGGCAGTTCAGTAATCCTCTCCCTGTAACTGTAAATAAATTAATCTCACTGGAAATCCACATCCCGCCCCCACCCCCTGCACAAAAGACCACAGTGAAGAACTTCTCAAAAGCCAACTTCACACTTCTTAAGACTGAAGTGGTATCCTTCAAGGCCCCTGGGCCAGTGGAAACCACAACCCACACTGCTGAATCCTTTGCAAATGCCTTCTATGGGCACCTTCAAGAATACATGGATCATGCAATCCCAAATAAAACCAAGACCCATTCCCCCAAAGGCAGGCGCCCGGTCTGGTGGACCCCAGCCATAAACAAACTTTACAACAGGAGGAGGAAGCTACTACATGACAGAGCAAAATCCTAAAAGGGAAGGCATCTCTGATCAGTACTAGCAAAAACTATGATCACTCATAAAATCATCCAAGGCCAACTTTGAGAGAAAAATCAAAAGACACAAAAGACAATCACAAGGCCTTCTTTAGCTATGTTAGAAACCTGGGTGGAAACTCCCAGATATGCTCAGAGTTAGTCCAAAATGACACAAAATACACTGAACCCACTGACATTGCCAACATTCTGACAGACAGGTTCAGTGCAAATTTCTCCTCCCCCAAAAGGAGAAATAACTATCCCAGCAGAGTGTACCGTCCCTAACGCCTCAGATGCCCAGGTGAGAGCCGCCTCTCTAAAGCTAAAACACAGCATCAATGGGACCGGATGGTGTCCCGGCTGTGTGCTACATGAACTCCAAGAGGAACTAAACCCACACATAAGGCTGCTGTTTAATCTTAGCCTTACTACAGGATACGCACCAAAGAGTGGCGACGGCAACAGTGGTCCCACTTCACAAAGGCGGTGCTTCTACGGACCCTGAAATTACCGCCCATAAGCTTGACGAGCCTGGTCTGCAAAGCTATGGAGAGGATCATTATGGAACTCATAAACAAAGACATTGGGGACCTACAGACATTGGATCCTACCCAATTTGGCTTTGTCAAGGGCAGATCCTGCCTTTTGAACTTGGTCGACTTTTTGAAACAGTCACTAAGGCCATTGATGAGGAAAGGCAGTTCACACAGCCTACCTTGACCTTCCAAAGCCTTTGACACAATACCCCACTCGGGCATCATAGACAAACTCACCAGCTTAAATGTAAACCCATATGTCACAAGATGGGTTGCAAACTGGCTCAAGGACAGAACCCACAGGGTCAGAGTTGCTGGAGCTATGTCAGACTCTAAGCCAGTCACAAGCGGTGTCCCACAGGGCTCAGTCCTGGGACCCCTCTTGTTCAGCATTTATTTTTCCGAGGTACAGGCAAACATAGGAGGATTGTGGCTGACAAAGTTCGCAGATGACTGCAAACTGGGCACCATAATTGATACTCCAGCGGACACAAACATCCTTCAGAGAGGCCTCATAGAAATGGATAATTGGTGCCAGAGCCATGGCCTTAAGCTGAACGCCAAAAAGGATAGTCATACCCTTTGGGAAAAACAAGGTACCGACAAATTACCACATAGGTGGTAATCCATTAAATCTGGAAGAGGTGATCAGGGACCTAGGGACCCAGGTTGACAGTAACCTCTCATTTGACACTCACATTGCCAAAGTGGTTAGGAAGACCTTCTATATTGCCCACCTTATCATGAAGGGCTTCACATCTAGATCAAGAGAGGTCATTGTGCCCCTGTACTCTTCTCTTATCAGGCCAATGATTGAGTACAATGCCTCATTTGGGATGTATCTCACCCGACACCTGCAGCAGTTGGAAAGACCCCAAAAGTTCCTCACCAAGAGGATAAAGGGTCTTAAACATATGTCATATGCTGCCCGACTGAAAAAACTCCAGCTCTATTCAGTCGCATACCGCCTACTCAGAGGTGATCTGTGCCTGACGTACAAGGCCATGTCCAATCCAGAATTAATGGACATGCTCCACCTCAGAAAATCCAAATCCATCAGAGCCACGAGAACAAGAGACTTAAACCTCAACACAGAAATAAATAGGACGTGCTGGAGGGACAGATTCATAACCCAGAGGCTCCCTACACTCTGGAACAGAATCCCAGTCCATGTTAGGCAGAGCCTCTCACTGACTCTATTCAAGAGAAATCTCGACGAGTGGATGGGAGATCGTAGGTTTACCCCGGGGGTAATCTCTGTGTCACTACTAGACAGAGGCACAGTAAACTGAACCCTAAAAGGGCGTAGTATTCTCATCCTAAGGGGTGGTGAAAGCCACACACACACTCTGGCTAGGCTTATAAATGCCCTAGGGCAGATAGCCTAGTACGAACCTATGAACCTATGAACCTATAAATAAATATAAAAGTAGGACAGTTAGCAAAAGAGTGCAGTGTAGTCACTAAGTAATAAAATGTGCAAGTAACAGTGTAAGAGTGTTTGCAAGTATTGCTTGATTACAAAAGTGTGTTGCAGTCTGTAATCCAAACAGAAAAATTTAAATGTCTGAAATAAAGTCTGAAATAAAGATGTCCCACCTGTAATATAATAGTACACAACCTGCAGCAGGCTGAAAAGCACAGCTGCAGAAGATGAGCAAAACACATGTGAAATATATCCCTGTTGAAATACTGAAACATGACAGAAGTGAGACTGTCGGAAAGGATTGTAATAACTACAGTTAAAACATGTCAATAAAGCCTAGAAGTAAGTACCATCCTGAATTGTAAAAATAAAACAAGTGAGTGTGAGAAAGAGCTATGAATCCACCAGTAAAGTAGTAATAACTCCTGAATAAAGTATACTGCAGTCACTACAGAATGAAATGAATGTGACAAGCAGAACCAAACTGCGAAATGTGTTCAAAATGTTCCTGCAGCTGGAATGTGTATCCCAAAATCTGGATATGTTGCTCTCAGTCTGCAATATGCAGATAGTATGATTGTCTGAAATACCAAACATCCACAGTTGTCTATAGCTATATAAAGCAAATGTAGCAGGATGATGTAGCTGAACAGAGCCAGATATGAACGTGTATGAATATAAATGAAAATGTATATTGATGTAGCAGTAACATTCCTATCACCAACTTGAAGTAGTTATGACATAGGAAACTGTAGGTAGAACTGTAGTGTGTATATATCTGCAGCTATTAGAAATGTACAGCATATGTATTGATATTTGAAGGTGTTAATTATATTTTCTGCACCCTACCCTATAACCACATATAATCCATTCCACGTGAAATTGGTATGTGCAATCACAATTAACACCCCTGGACATTTGTCCTGTTGGGTCATACATATTTGCACGTACGTTGATACATCTGCCCTGTTCATACATCCAAACCTGATGGCCTGTTGCCATCAATCAACCCTGCATGTTGTTGGACTGTGTATTGCTGTTCAAATTATGCATGTGTTATGCTCGCTGTTCAATGGTGTGAATATCTGGGTGTTTGGTTAATAGGAATACTAATGTATGCTCTTACAACTAATTGTGAATGGTATTGTATGTTACTAACCCAAACTGTCATGACATAATGCAAAACATAGGACAACAGGGAAGGCGGGTTCCAGCGGACCCACCTCTCCCACCTCAGCTGGCGAGTGCACCTGGCAGTAGTGCCCAGGCCGGACCCTCCTCCGGTGGCCCTGTGCCACCTGTGGGTGGAAGAGCTAGAGCCGATGGGGCTCGTCCCCCCTCTGCAAGTGTGGCCGGAGGAGAACCACCACTCACCCTCCGTAGCGTCCGGACTGTGGTGCTTAGGGAGATCCAGGAAGCTGTTCTTGAGCCCCTACGCCAGCTTAAGGCACAGGTGGCACAACTAACGGGCATGCCTGCTGCCCGGCCTACACAGCCCCCAGCACAGCCCCATCCTGGGCAGTGAAGGCACAGTGGCAACTGCCCATGGGTGGGGATATCAGTTCCACTGTTGCCATCTGTGAGCTCATGGGCTCTGGATATCCAAACATCCGTCCCCGTCAATTGTGTAACCCCCCCCCCCCACACGTGTCATACACCGCCCCTGTATGCATCTTGTTTGTCTTGTCTGTTGACATACCCAACCTACCTCCCCAGCTATACCGACTTCTTTTACCTGACATACCACTCTCACCTGAAAAAAAGGGCACTCTGTACCCACAAAAAAAATTACGCCCCATACATAGCTGCCCATTTCGCACACATGTCTGCTGGACATGGAAACTGTCAATTACAATTGGCTGTACAACAAGTATTATTGTTGACCTTACACCTCTCTCAGGGGTGGAAGGTTTCAAATGTCACACCAAATTACAAACATATGCACAGCTGTTGCTGATGAAGAAATGGGCAGCTATGGGCCTTACCTACATCCCTCCTGCAAAACCCAAGCTTGTTTCCCTACTGTCTTACCCTCTTTGTGACCCCTTTTTCACCACTTTCCTGTCACCCCATTTTCATTTCTTTCAAAGAAAATAGCGCGGGTGTGCGCACGAGTAAGCACTTTTAAGCGGTTGTAAGTGGGTGTGTGCGGACCTGAACGCAAGTGCGCATGCGGGAGCTCCGAGCAAACCAGCGCTAACCCGGTTACAACTGCTTAAAAGTGCCTTAGTCACTCTGAATGACAGGTCCTGTAGTCTGCTCAAAAGCAAAATAAAATCCCACTGTCAGTCCCAAACCCAGGACCTTGGAAACAGTAGTCTGCATGACTGACCACTAAGCCATGACTGTTATATAAGAGCATTGTGCTACAATAAATATATCATGTAATAGTAGGAATGAATGTAAAGGGAATATAGGGTGTGTAGTACACAAAGCATGTCATGTATATTTACTGTCAAATCTAGTGGATTTCTATAATAGTAGTGTGTGAACAGAAACAGCCATGCTAGTTGGTAGCTAGTAGGTAATAATGTCACTGTAGCACCTTGCAAGCCACACACATACTCACACAAGGATAATCACTACCCATACCCTACAACCTGTTACAGGAACACATCCTGACCAAGTAATAAAATATGTGGAGCAAAGGGCCAAAACAGGGACACATTCCAAATAATGTTACAACAAACTTAGACAGTTCAGAGAGTAACAGGTTCTGCATTTTGTTGGATGATTTGAAGGGTATGAAGTCTGAAACTTAAATGTTTGTCACTATATTCTGACTTGAGCCCAGAGTGATTTGCCAGAAAGAGCTGTGCATGAGATATTGACCAAAATATGAGGCAGAAATGTGGACAACCTGCAAATATCTGTACACTTGAGAGGTCTGACACTACCATATTTGAATAGTTAAGAGCCTAGACATAGCAACAGTGACTGAGTTACAGGGATGCCCCACAGACTCCATGTGAAATGTACAAACAGTAGGCAGAAAGGTGTTACAACACATGCAATGGTAACTATGAAGTCCTGAAAGTATGCACCACTTGCACGGCAGAAATAGTGTAGTAATACATATGCTCATGCTATCCCACAGTCACAACTGCAGAATACCAGACAATTTAATGGGTGTACCCCACTGATATGTACCATTCCATGAGGTAGATAACAGATGCACCTGAGAGTCTCTGGGGCCTGCTCAGCAGCATACTCAAATACCCTAATAGATGTCAAGGCCCACACCATGGCCAGACCACACTGCATGCTGTAACACCCTAGCAGATATAGCAAGCATTCCAAGGTGTGAATGTACATGGAAAATAGGAAAGCCACAGCAGCACACTACAGTCAAGGGGAAATATTGAAGCCATAGCAACAAAGTGCAAGAGCCACTGCTATACACCAGTTACACCACATGTCCCACAGGAAAGCACACACACCCACATTAACAGTAGTAGTAGTTGTAGGTGTCAGTGTACATACACACTTAGTACAGGAAACTGGAGAAATGAATGGAGAAATGTTAATCTACAACACAGCTGGAAATGTGAGAGAGATACTAACCTTTACACTCACAGAACAGTGTCCACAGCATACCAGCATGGTCCCTGCCCTTAAAATCTGAAAGGGCTAAGCCTATCTCACATACCTTTTTATAGCACTGTTCTGAAATCACAGTGAGAACTGCAATCAGTACACAACTGGCTGCATGCAATTAGCAAATGCTGGCTAACAATTTGTGCAGAGGCCATCACATGGACATATGCAGATACCTACAAAAGCATGCTGTACTCCCAGTCCACACATACAATACTTTCATTGCACCCTGTGGAGGTAGTGAGAGAGAGAGAGAGAGAGAGAGAGAGAGAGAGAGACAGAGAAAAACAAAATTAAACATACACAAACAAAACTGGTCAGCAACAACCACCTGAAAGCTGACAACTGGCAAGTGGAGCAGCAGGACACAAAACCATACGGCAACACAAGCAGCTGTGACAAACACATGTAATGTAAAGTAATACTATAAAAGTCTACATACTGTGAACCCTCCATATGTGTCATTGGTCTGTATCCATATGTATATGAAGATGTGCAAAGGGCAGGGGACATACAGCAACTATCAGTGAAGGCTGTACATACATTTGTATGTGAGAGCATCTATGTGCACATATCAATGTAGGTTGAATGTAGGTTGTAGTGCAATGTACAAAGTTGGTTTCACAGTTATGTATGTTTAGCAGTATGTTAGTGTGTGTATACAGTTTTGTAAACAAACATGTTGATATACCTATCTATCATATGGATACGTATGTATGTCAATATATGTATGTATGTATATATAATATGCATATATGTATACATACATAGAGAGAGATGTAGGAATACATAGACAGATGTAGATAGATAGAATATGTACAAACATATATATGTAATACACACATACAGATATAGATATATGTAGATACATATACATAGACAGACAGATCTGACTATCTACAGGTATGACTGTATATGACGATCTCACACTCCCCCTGTCCCACCCCCTCTGTCACTCTCACCCCCTCTCTGTCACACCCCCCTCTCTCCATATCTATAGCAATATATGTACATCAATATATATATGTGTATATGTATACAGACATATATATATATATATATATATATATATATATATATATATATATATATATATATATATATATACATATATATATATATGTATATATACATATAGATATATCTATATACATATAGATGTATATATATAGAGAGAGATGTATATATATTCTGAGTGAGGCACATGTGTACAGATGTATTGCAACAGGTGCCTGGTGACAAAGGCATGGAGTGAACACCAGTGTCAAAACTGGAGTACCATACCCCATTTCAAATCACCTACACCAGTAACCACCAGATATGTGATTGGCTGCCCACCACTGCATGTGTCAGGGGTGAACAGGGTCATAAATGTGTACAATAGTCCCCCAATGATATTCACAGTGGCACACTATTCCTGGAATACCTGCACATGGTATGTGTCAGCAGACATGGTGTGTCAGCTACGGACATGTAGGTCAGTGTACCCCTCCACACCACATAATGGCTGCCATGGTATGTACCTCACATGACAGCTACAGATATGGAGAAGGACACAGTGACATGTACAACACTGTGACAATGCACTCAAACACATTACCAATGTACAGTGACTGACAACACCACAGAGTACACACATACTACCCACATAGAGGTTACCACTCCTGGATTTACATACTTAAGTCACACCCATGACAGATGTTCAACAACCATAGTAACACCTCACACCATCCACAATCTAAATGACTGCTGTGTGTCGTCCGTGCCATTGCAATAGAGAGCACATGGTGGAGGTACAGGTTCCTACCCACAGATAAGACATACCCTGCAATAAACCACACAGTGTTAAGAAGCAAGACTCCCCATGAGTACATGTCACACATACCCCTGCTGAATGTTAGTCAGATAGGTAATATGCCATATGAGTCACCTTGTGTAACTGTTTGACAGCAGCAGGTACCATCACATCACATGTGTCACAATGGTCAGGGTAGCAGAACAGTATGCTGCTGTAGTCCCAGGGGCAATAGCATATTGTATAGTATTGTATTGTAATGTATTGTATTGTGTTGTATTGTATTGGTATGTAGAGGTGCCTCCTTCGTGGAGTGGAACCACTGCTGCTGTGTGCCAGTGTACAGGTACATATCCTGTAGTCAGACTAGTGTTACATAGCACTTCTATATGTGTGTTTAGCTCCTCTTGGAGTTCATGTAGCATGCAACCGGGATACCATCAGGTCCCATTCATGTTGTGTATTCTGCTTTCCTGAGGGCGGCTCTAACCTGGACATCTGTGATGACAGGGAGGTTACAGTCAGCTGGGATAACTATGTCTTATTTTGGGGGGAGAGGGAGGGGGGAAACCTGCACTGAACCTGTCTGCCACAATGTTGCCAATATCTGTGGGTTCAGTGAATTATTTGTTGTTGTGTACTAACTATGAGCATAGTGGAGGGTTTCTGACCAGGTTGCTAACATAACTGAAGAAAGCCTTGTGGTTATCTGTAGTGTCCCTGTTGATTTTAAGTTGCCCATGGATGTTTGTATGAGAGAAAATAGCTCCTTACTAGTGCTGATCAGACATGCCTTCCCTTTATGGAATTATGCTCTGTCTTGCAGTAGCTTCCATCTTTTGTAATACAATCTGTCCATGGCTGGGGTCCACCAGACAGGATGCTGTCCCTTTGTGGAGAGTGTCTTGGTCTTATATGGGATTGCATGATCCGTGCATTCTCAGAGATGTCCGTAGAAATCATTTGTGAAGGGGTCAGCATTGTGGGTTGTGTCTTCCACTGGCCCAGTGGGCTGAAAGGATACCATGTCACTGTTACAAAGTGTAAAGTTTGCATTTGCAATGTTATTCACTATAGTCGTTTGTGCTGGTGGTGGAGGTGGGATATGTATATCCAGGGAAATTAGTTTGTGGTCAGCTCACAGTAGTTGATGATGTACCCCATACAGTACCTAGATACAACCCCCCCAGAGTGAGGAGGTGTTTTGGACCTGAATCAGTGTTCTGACTGCTGGGGTTTGGTAGTATGTTGTATGGAGTGTGCCAGGTACTGTTGCACAGTTGCTGGCTGAGCACTGATACCTGGCCATTTACATGTGTATCCACCAATAGACAGACAGATGCTATATATGTGAGATATGTTGTATCACAATAGTCGAGTAGCATGTGTAGTATGTGTGCCAAATTCTGCTGACATATATTGCTGATATCATGTCATTTCCATTTTCAGGACTATGGCTCACCCGCACAATCCAGCTTACTCTACAGCTGAGGATGAGGAGATACACCAGAGCCTGGTGAGGGATTATGCAATACTCTTTTCCCACACCAGCCAGAATCAGCAGGAGAGGGCTGCACTGTGGCAAGACCTGGTCCGTCGGGTAAATGACATAGGCACGCATAATAGGACATATGAGCAGGTATGACATCACTGCAGTGATTTAATCAGAAATGTCTGTCAGCGTGCATCGGATATCCACAGGCATCAGGTTGCCACAGGTGGTGGGGTGGCTACACATCCCCCACTCACCAGACTGGAGGGACTACTCATGAGTGTAGTGGCTCCAACCCGCCAACAACAACAACAGCAGCAGACATGCATTATGATGGAGGCTGGAGCCACGCAGCAGCAAGACAATGAGCGTGCAGGTAATATGCCATATCTATAGTTGACTGTTGTGTACACTGGTAGTTAATGCATGTGTGAGGTGTGCCCTTGGTTTGTAGCTGTCATCATAGTATTTAATGTGCAAGTGTGATATCCTCAATATCAGCAGCTGACCTGTGAAAGACGACTGTTGTACTACTGACCTGTATCATACTCAGTAACAATGGCACAGTTGGGCACACTGACATTAGTGTCCTCACTTCTGCAGGTCCCTCCGGTGTAACAGCAATGCAGCCTAGCCATGCTGGTGAGTGTGTATTAACAATACCTTTAATAGTCTTGATAGTAATAGTAATATTAGGCTCACTGAGTAGTGCTCTGTGTATGCATGCAGGTGTGTCTGTGTCTGTGTGTTGATATCTCGCATACTGAGTAGTGTGCAACTGTGTGCAACTGTGTGCAACTGTGTGCATGTGTGCATGTGTGCACCTGTGCACGTGTGCACCTGTGCATGTGTGCATGTGTGCATGTGTGGACCTGTGCATGTGTGGATGTGTGCATCACTGGTAATATTGTGTAGACATTGTAAACTGTGTTTCCTGTTTCCCCTCCCACAGGTTCTGGTGCTGCTCTCGTGTCATGCAGCAGGGAATCTGAATCAGGTGCCATGGGTACTGATAATGATGACATCTGTGTAATGGCACAGGAAGGTATGCCAGGGTCCGTCATTGGTCAGCCAATTGACAGTACACAGCTGTCAACCCCATCAATGCGCACAGTTATCCTGCCAATACACCCTTTGTCACCAATGTCCCTAGGTGATGGACAGCATACAGTGGGCATTGACCAGGGTAATGTGGTATCTGTGGCACATGCGTCCCCACACAGCAGCCATGGGCATGGCCCTGAGATGGTACCACACAGACAGATGTCCAGGGGTTCTCGTGGGAGCATCAGTGGGTGTACTGCCCCTGTCAGATGTGCCCACAGAGGTCTTACAACCTTAGCTATGTTTCGGGCTGTCATGCAGGCACAGTCACGTATGGAACGGTACACCAGACAGGGTCTGAGGGAGCTGACAGCATGTTGCACAGCCATGACTGACAGTATGCGTGACATTGCGGCTGCCATCCTTAATTTCACCGATGTCATAGACAGACGTTGTGGGGACATATTAGACCGGTTCCACAACTAAATGTCCATGAGCCAGGGCGATGGTGGATGGTTGAGGTGTCGACGTGGGGGTATGCCAGCAACAGCAGCAGCTGGCAGTCGTCGCGGACGACAACAGGGCCGCGGCTGCCCCCATAGTGCCAGCAGCAGCCCCAGCAATATTGGGTCTGTGATGTCATCAGACCGCCCCAGGAGACCACGTGCATGTGGCTCTGGCCAGGCCTGACAGGGATCTGTGTCCAGTCAATGAACACCTGCTTCTGATGACAGTACCCAGTCTGGGTTGGTACCAGATACGGTCCGTAGCACCCCTGCAAGGCACAGGTACCGTGTCCGTGGCCAGAGACACTGATCTGTATGACCTGGCAGGTACAGTCTGTGGCTGTCCACAAACACCAGTATATGGCAGCCATGAGGTGGAACTGTGTGCATCCATACACACATGCGAATTGACAACACCTAGGGCTACCGCATACACGCACACACTGCATCAACATTGGCACACCTTGTACTGCTGTCCCTCACCAACACACATACACATACACATACATGTCAATTGGTGGTATCGGTGGCTGACTCAGGCATACCAAGTTCACACCCTGTGCATATGATGAAACTGTGCCACCTCCTGCAATCTGTAACATCAGTGCAGGTACAGGTTAACATTTTGCTGATGCACAGGGTGACTACATAGACGTGTAGTAATAGTATCATGTTTTTAACAGTATTGTGTGCTGATATAATTGTGGGTATATCACAGCATGCCTGATGCAGTAAGGGTATGATTGTCATGCACTGTTGTCTACACCCATGGTAAGTACCATAGTATATCATCTGCACATGTTGGCATACTGGTGGTAAGGATGTCAACAGAAGGCTACATACATAGGTAGCACAGGGGATAAGGTAATGAAAGTATTAATACGCAATGATGGACATGTAAACTGCAAGTGGCATGTTGCCCAGACTGGACTCTGCAATGCGGATGTTTGAGGATGTTGATATGTGTGCAGTACTACACGACTGGTACAGGACACACAGGAGCACCCTAGCACTGCAAGCTCACATCTCATACCATGCTGGACAGCCCCAACACACAAAACTAACTGTCACAGGAGGGAGAGTCCCCATACATGTCAGGGATACTGTGGTGGCAGGCCAGGTAGCATACATCCTACTAAGTATGGAACCACTGAGTGAAGGCTCAGTGTCTGTTATTTGACATGTGTATTACTGCAGGTATGAGCACATGGGTTTCCATCCAGTTATTGTACATCCTGACGGTACATGGTCTGTACACTTGTGTGCGCTGAGACTGGACCCTAGCCATCTGACCTGTGCATTTCCATGTACATGTGCATAGTGCCTGCATATTTGCAGTGTTACCTACTGGAAGTGGTACAGCTTGTTTGTTGTACAATGGACTACAAGCAGCCCTGCTTACTGTAGCTTTGTTTGCATGCGTGTTTGCTTGCAGTTACCCTGGAATACTGATCCCACCTGCAATGCAGAGTTACAGAGCTTCTGTGGACTCCTAGTGACATCTGCATAGCTTACTATATGTATGTCCATGTCTCACTTGACAGAACGTCACTGTTTGTCCTGTTCACATGTACGTTGCCTGTGACACATTGCATATGACTTACCTGGCATTTGTCCACGTGAGCAGTCATATATGCCAGTGCTAACTAATCACAGGCACTACACCCTCACATACTCACCTTCTGTTGAACCACCTCCTTCGCTAGGGCCGGCTTGCACCTGTCACCCCTGGGCTTTCGGATATTGGCAAAGGCTCTTTCAACCCCCATAGTGCCTTTGTTAGGCAAGGCTCAAAAGACAAACCCACCTCCATAGGTATCACAAGGGATAAGAAACTAAGAGTAATGCTACTCAACGCCAGAAGTCTAAACCTCAAGATGCACGCACTCGAAACTCTCCTTAGCATGGAGAACATCGATATCTGTGCAGTAACAGATACCTGGATCAGGCCTACCGTGAGCACCCCAGCACTACCAGGTTATACCTCATACCATGCTTTTCAGCCCCAAAACTTGGACCGAACCACAAAAAGAGGGGGAGTATCGATATTCATCAAAGATACCCACACCTCCAGGTTGGTGGCAAAGCACCAAGCATCAGAGAATATCCATGTGCAACTAACAGTGGGTAAAACTGCCTTCCAGGTTATAGCCTGCTACAGACCACACTCCCAAACCCAAGAACCGCACTCGGCCTTCCTGAGAACAGTGGAAAATATGAAGGTCTCTCCAAACACCATTATATTGGGCGACTTCAACTACCCAAACATAGACTGGGAGCATGACTCTAGCTCCAACACCCTAGCCCAAAGATTCCTAGAATTTATGAACTTAAATGCTATGGAACAACTTGTTACCACTCCCACAAGAGGGGAAAACATACTGGACCTGATCATCACCAACATCGGGACTCTATGCTCCAGACCAGAAGTGTATCCCTCACTGGTAAGATCAGACCATAAACTAATCTCACTGGATATTCACACCCCGACCCCACCCCCTGCCCAGAAAACCACAGTGAAAAACTTCTCTAAAGCAAATTCACACTCCTCAAAACCGAGGTGGAAACCTTCAAAGCCCCCGGGCCTGTGGAAAATACGGCCCAGACCGCAGATTCCTCTATAAAAGCATTCTATGAACACCTTCAGGAATGCATGGATCATGCAATCCCAAATTAAACCAAGACCCAATCCTCCAAAGGCAGACGTCCTGTCTGGTGGACCCCAGCCATAAACAAACTAGACAATAGAAGGAGGAAGCTACTAAATGATAGAGCAAAATCCCAAAAAGGGAAGGCATCACTGATCAGTATTAGCAAAAAACTACGGGCACTCATAAAATTGTCTAAGGCCAGCTTCGAGAGAAAATTGCACAGGACACTAAGGATAATCACAAGGCTTTCTTTAGTTATGTTAGGAACCTGGGTGGTAATTCCCAGATATGCTCAGAGGTAGTCCAAAATGTCAAAAGAAACACCCAACCCACAGACATTGCCAACATCCTACCTGACAGGTTCAGCGCAAACTCCCCCCCCCCCTCCACACCGAAAGGGCAAATATTTATCCAAGCAGAGTGCTGCCCCCCTGACATCTCAGATACTCAGGTAAGAGCCGCCCTCTCCAAAACAAAACACACAGCATCAATGGGACCAGACAGTGTCCCGGGCTGTGTCCTACATGAACTCCAAGAAGAGCTACACCCAAACATAAAACTACTGTTCAATGCCAGCCTTACTACAGGATATGTGCCCAAAGAGTGGCGTACAGCAACAGTGGTTCCTCTCCATAAAGGTGGTGCCTCAACGGATCCTGGACACTATCTCCCCATAAGCCTGACTAGCTTGGTCTGCAAAGCTATGGAAAGGATCATCATGGACCTCATAAATAAAGATATTGGGGACCTACAGACACTGGATCCTACCCAGTTTGGCTTTGTTAAGGGCAGATCCTGACTCTTAAACCTGGTTGATTTCTTTGAAACAGTCACCAAGGCCATTGACGAGGGGAAGGTGGTCCACACAGCCTACCTGGACCTCGCAAAAGCCTTCGATACAATACCCCACTCGGGCATTCTAGAGAAGCTCACCAGCTTAAATATAAACCCCTATGTCACTAGATGGATTGCACACTGGCTCAAGGACAGAACCCACATGATTAGAAATGCTGGAGCCATGTCAGACTCCAAACCAGTTACAAGTGGTGTCCCACAAGCCTCAGTCCTGGGACCTCTCTTGTTCGGTATATATTTCTCGGAGGTACAGGCCAACACGGAAGGACTGTGGCTGACCAAATTCGCAGATGACTGCAAACTGGCCGCCATAATTGACTCTCCAGCCGACACAAGCATCCTCCAAAAGGGCCTCATAGAAACAGACAGCTTGTGCCAGAGCCATGGCCTCAAGCTGAATGCCAAAAAGTGTATAGTCATCCCCTTTGGCAGAAACAAAGTGCCCACAAAGTACCACATAGGTGGTAATCCATTAAGTACAGAAGAAGTAATTAGGGACCTGGGGACCCAAGTTGATTGCAATCTCTCATTTGACAACCACGTGGCCATAACCTGTCAGGTGGCATGAAATACTACAGTGACTACAATACCAGTCTGATGTAGACCTACAGTGACAGCAATACAAACACGTGAACACACTGGGCCATTCATGGAGCCTAAGAATAGCATCCTGCCTGAACGGCAGACACCTCTGCAGCTGGCACATAGGCATACATTATGCCAGAACACAGCACGTGCAACACATAGCACACAAATCCTGTGTGCCAAACAGTCACAGCCTGTACGGCTAGACAACACACCTGCTACAGTTGTGTTAAGTACCTTTATTGTCCGGTACAGTGAGATCACACTCACCAGGCTGGACAGGGTGAAGGTCACAGTGATATGCCCGTGGGGCACTATGGTCCACCACATAACACAAGCATACAGGTCAGTCAGAGGCATGGACACATATGACTCAGTCATTGTCCATGCCACTATGGCTGACCTGTGATGTACCTCCCTGGACTACATGATAGGGAACATGGAAGGGCTCTCTGAGCATGTGGCACAGGCTGGTATGACCCTGACCTTGGTTGGCATTATACCCTCACCAGGAATGTTGACGTATTACTGAATGCTGATGAATTACTGTAGCTACAACACCCTAACTGATAGGTTCCTAGCATGTAGTCACTGCATTGCTATGGTACAACTTGTTACCACTCCCACAACAGGTGAAAACATGCAGCACCTGTTCATCAACAACATGTAGACTATATGCCCCAGACCAGATGTGTATCCCTCACTGCTAGGATGATACCATATACATCTCACACTGTATATACACATACCACATGCAGCACCCGCACAGAAGACCACAGTCATAATGTTATCCACTGCAAATACCATGTATTCACATGTGGCAGGCGTCAGACATGGGAACTATTGAAGGTCACAGGTACATATGTGTATTTGGCACACACATACATCATCTGTGTCCATTGCCATTACTGGTTTAATCGATGTCATGCATTATTGTGAACGACAACCCACACACCTGGGCATTCTGTGTGACAAAAACACACGTGGCATGTGTGGAATTCAAAGCCATAACTAACTGTGCTATGACTGTAGTGAGAGACGCAGTAGCAGAGCATGCTATTTGCATTACTGGGAGATTTGCCCTCTTCCGCTGTACTTGTAGGGTGCTGACATCATCTCTGTGTAGAGATTGGAATATGCAGCAGCTGGTGTGTTGTACTGGTTGGCAAAAGGGTCAGTTCTTTCACACATGTAATTGCACACACCCTACTTTCACTCCCCCGCACACACACTTGTCATTTGCAGGATTCAAACCCCTACTTAACTATGTTATGACACTCAAGACAGACGCATTAGCAGAGCGTGCTATTTGCATTACTGGGAGGTTTCCCTTCTCCTGCTGTACTTATAGGGTGCTGACATCATCAGTGTTTAGAAAGGGGAATGTGCATCCTGTAGTGTGTTCTCCTAGTTGCCAAAAGGGACATTTCTTTCATACAGAATTGCACACACACTAACCCCCCTCCACACACACTGAGCATTTGCAGGATTCAAACCCCTATCCAATTATGTTATGACACTTGAGATGGACACATTAGCAAAGCGCGCTATTCGCATTACTAGGAGGTTTCTCTTCTCCTGCTGTACTTATAGGGTGCTGACATCATCAGTGTTTAGAAAGGGGAATGTGCATCCTGTAGTGTGTTTTCCCAGTTGCCAAAAGGGACATTTCCCTCACACACACACAAACCCCGCTCACCTACACACAGAGCATTTGCAGGATTCAAACCCCTACCTAATTATATTATGATACTTAAGGGAGACGCATTAGCAGAGCGCACCATCTAAATTACTGGGCATCTGTTCTGCACCTGCAGTATTTATAGGGTACTGACATCATTATTTCTATAGAGGTATGTACATCTAGTACTACCTGTCAGGTGGGGGATAGCATATATATGCATTTGTAGCCACCTACTTCAGGGTCAGATATGCACATCACACTGGCAGGTTATGTTCTATACCATGCTTCGTGACCACAGGACCTGTAACACACAACACAACCAGTCCAGACCACCCCTCCCACATCCAGGACACACACTTTGCTTCCCTGGGAACAGTGCCAAGATATGCAGGTGTTCACATACACCATTCCAGTTTTTAACGTCAGGTACAGGCATATTGTGTGTGGGAACTACTCAGGCCTCTACAACATTACCCTACAGCCACTACAATTTGTGGGTCCATGTGTATGGCAGAACCACTCACCACAGCCACATGGGGGAATACATATTGCACCTGACCATCTGCAACATGGGTACTCACTATTCCACACCAGAATTAGACCACCATTGTTGATATCTGATCATACCCACCTTTCCCTGGACATCCATATCCCATCCCCACCCCCAGGCAAGGTTGTCACTGCAAAAAAAGAGTATTTATCAAAAGCAGACTTTACACTTGTGGAGACTGGGGTGGGAGACTTCAAAGGACCCATGCTGGGGGAGTATACAGGCCACTCTGCATAATCCTTGACAATTGCATTCTATGAGCATGTGGAAGGTTTGCATTGATCATGCTATCCCAAATATACCCATGACTGCTCCACAACAGGACACCTGTTAGGTGTACACCAGTCATACATGAGCTGTCCAACAGACAGAGTGAGCTAATACATTGCAGAGCAGTAGCCCACAGAGGGAGGACATCTCTGAACAGTACCGGCACGACACTTCAATCCCTCATAATCATCACGACACAGTGTTGACAGTGAAATTGTCCAGACAATGCAGATAAGGCTCCCCTCAGTCTGTTATTGACACCCACTTACTGTTAGAGGTCCTCCGCAACCCTCTTCCAGCACACCAACAACATGGATGTGGCTTAGCAAATTCAACCCCTGGGATCTCTACTGTGTCCCTGCTTGACAGAGGCACAGCACACTAGCCTCAAACGGTTCCTTATGTGAGCTACTTTACAGTGGCACAGTAGCCTACTGTACTTGGGAGGCAGACGCCAAGCACACTCTGGCTAAGCTGTCATTCCCTAGGGCAAACAGCCTAGTGTTGACCTCTACACCCGTATGTTTAATTGTCAGATGCACATTATTTGTTGCTGATAGACTGTTTGCAGGTCTTTATTGCCATAGCATTCCCTGTTTGTATGAACAACTTGTGTATCTATGGAAGATGTTTGAATATGGGAGGGATCCACTATATCATGTATGTCTCTGCAGTCATTTAACTATGTGCACTGGGCAGATTGCTGTAATGTGGTACAAATACCAGATATGTGTGGCCAACTGCTAAACTGAGATTTGGCCTAAGTGTGTGAGCATGCCCAGTTCAGCCTTCCCATGGCATGTTGTCTGACATATGTCTCATTTATCAAAGTGTGCGAGCATGCCCAGTGTGAGCTTTCCATATGTTGAACTCTGCAGCCCACCACATTTGTGGATGAGTGTGAACTTCAACAATATCTCCTGTTTATGGTTGTGTGCTGTGTGTCATGTTGTGTAGTTACTGTCCAACTGCTTTGTGTCTGAACACAACAGGGATTATACTGTGCCTGCAGGGTTTGCATGGGATACTTTGCATACAGTTGTCAACATCCTTTCATACTGACCTAACACTGTAGTACCGTATAGTGTACTGGTTCAGTACTTTCACTGTGGTGGACAGTATCCTGGGCTTTAGTCCTATCACTGCTTTACATTTCCATAGTGAGCACAACAGCCTGGTTAGGGGCCAGTTGTGCACATCTGACCATGTTGCATTATGTTCAGATATGAACTACTTAAACCAGGCTTGTCCAACATTGGTAGTGTATTCCACAACATAGGTGTACATTGGCAAACACTAGCAATGTGCCCTAGGCCATTTCTAATGCTAATCAGAGAGTGTTTGTCCTTCAACACACATTGTAAGTGGAGTTTGCCATGACATATGTCATGGTTTGTATACTGTGCCTCCGTCTACCTGTGACATAACAGTGATACCCAGGGTAAACCTACCCTCTCCCATCCACTCATCAAGATTCCTCTTGAGGAGAATCGATGAGTGACTCTCTGGCTAACCTGTACTGGGAGTTTACTCATGAGTGGGGGTGGCTTCTGTGTTATGGATCATGCAGTACAGCTTGTCCTATGTATGTCAGTGCTGGGGTTCAGGTCTCTCATGTGCATAGCTCACTGCCATTCAGATTGTACAAGGTGCAGCATGTCCATTGATTCCAGCTTGGACATGGCTTTATACATCAGGCACAGCTTGCCTTTGGGTGGGCAGTATGGCAGTGTGTGGAGCTGCAGTTTGTTTAATCAGGCAACACATGGCATCTGTTCAAGCTCTTTGATACTCCTGGTGAGGTACTTTTGGGGACTTTACAGTTGATGGAGGTGTCTGCTGAGGTATATCCCACAGGGGCTATTGTAGTCAACTGTAACGCTGATGAAGGATGACTGCAGAGCCACAATGACCTCCCCTTATCTAGATCTGACAACCTTCATGATTAGGTGGGTATGTGGTATGTTTCTGTAAACACTACAGCCACATGTTTGTCCAATGCAGGATATCTATCACCTTCTGTCCCCAGGTCTCTCATTACATGTTAAGTACGTAATGGGTTAACACCTATGTGGTAATTGGTGGGCACTTACTGTATATCCACGGGGGTTGACTATACACTTTTCTGCAATTAGCTTGCTGACATGGCTATGGCACCAGTTGTCTGTTTCTATGTGGCCCTTTTGTGGGATGCTTGTGTCAGCTGGAGGGTCAGATATGGTGGGCAGTTTGTAGTCCTCTGCAAACATGTTCAGACACAGTCCTTCCATGTTGGCCTGTACCTATGGGACATTTATACCAAATGAGGGAGGTCCCAGGACCAAGCCTTGTGGGATGCCAGTTATATCTGGTTTGTAGTCTGACATGGCTGCAGCATGTCCGACCATGTCAATTCTGTCCTTGGTCTGGTTTGCAACCCCTCTACTGACATAGGGGTTTATATTTAAGCTGGTGAGCATATCTATAATGAACACGTAGGGTATTGTATGGAAGCCTTTGCAAGGTCCAGCTACGCTGTGTGGACCACATTGCCCTCATCAATGACCTTAATGACTGTTTCAAATGAGTCAAACATGTTTAAGGGGCAGGATCTGCACTTAAGAAAGCCACACTGGGTAGGGTCCGGTGTCAGTAGGTCCACAATATCTTTATGTCTGCGGTACATGCTGATCCTTTCCATAGCTGTGCAGACCAAGCTTCTCAGGATTCTGGGGTGGTAGTTTGCAGTATCCATTCAGGCAACACCTTTGTTGAGAAGGACCCCTGTTGTTGTACACTGCTCTTTGGGTACATATCCTGTGGTAAGGCTGACATTGAGCAGTAGTGTGATTTGGCATTCCATTCTTCTTGGAGTCCATGTTGGACTCAGCCCAGGACACCATCTCATACCATTGCTGCTGTGTGTTTTGCTTTGTAGATGCTGGCTGTTTCCTCAGCATCTGCAATGTCAGGGGGCCAGCAGTCTGCTGGAATAGATATTTTGCATTCTGGGGGGGGGGGTTTGCACTGCACCTGTCAGGTTGTATGTTGGCAATATGTGTGTGTGTTTGGTATGCTGTTTGTAATATTTGTGTGATTCAGAGCATATCTGTGAATTCCCAACATGGTTCCTACCATCAGTTGAAAAAGACTTGTGATTATCCTTAGTGTCCTGTACAATTTGTATCTTCATAGATTCATAGGTTCATACTAGGCTATCCACCCTAGGGCATTTATAAGCCTAGCCAGAGTATGTGTGGTTTTCGCCACCCCTTGCTATGTGAATATTATGGCCATTTATGATTTACTTTACTGTGCCCCTGTCTGGACGTGTCACAGTGAAGACACCCAGTGTACATCTACGATCATCCATCCACTTGGCAAGATTCCTGTTGAAGAGTGTCAGTGAGGGGCTCTGCCTAACATGGAGTGGGATTCTGTTCCAGGTTGTGGGGAGCCTCTGGGTTATGTATCTGTCCCTCCAGCACATCCTATTTCATTATGTGTTGAGGCTGACATCTCTCACTCTCACAGCTCCGATGATGCATTCAGCTGGGGTGTCTACAGCCAGGCAGCATATGACATATATTTGAGACCCTTTATCCTCTTGGTGAGGTACCTTTGAGGTCTTTCTAACTGCTGCAGGTGTCAGGTAAGGTACATCCCAAATGAGGCATTGTACTAGATTATGGGTCTGATAAGAGAACAGTATAGGGGCACAATGACCTCTGTTGATGTAGATGTGAATCCATTCATGATACGGTGTCCAATATAGACAGTCTTCCTAGCCACATTGGCAATGTGAGTGTCACATAACAGGTTACTGTCCACTTGTGTCCCTAGGTCCCTGATTACTCCTTCCATACATAATGGTTTACCACCTATGTGGTAATTTGTGAGTACCTTGTTTGGTATTTGGTGGGACATTCATACTGTCCAATGTCTTCAGGATGGCTGGGTGGGGTTCCTGTGTGTGAGAGTGTGGTCTGTAGCATGCTACAGACTGTACAGCAGTCTTGCCTACGGTTAGTTGCACATGGGTGGACTCCGATGCTTTGTGCATTGTCAGTTACCTGGACGTATGGGTGTCTGTGCTGAATATGGATACTCACCCTCCTTTTATGTTTTGGTCCAGGTTTTGGGGCCATAACGCATGATATGTGGTATAACCTGGTAGTGCTGGTGTGCTGTCAGGAGGCTTGCAGCAGGTTTCTGTCACTGCACAGACATCGATGTTCTCCATACTGGGAGGGCCTCGGAGCATGCATATTGAGGTTTACACATCTGGCATTGGTCAGCATTACCCTTATGTTTCTTTCCACTTATGTTTTCTAGGGTGGTGGGTTAGTCTTTTCAGCCTTGCCTACGGAAGGCTCTATGGAGGTGGCAAAAGCCTTATCCAATATCCAGACGCCCAGGGGTAACAGGTGCAAGCCATCCCTGGAACAGCAGCGTGGCTTGTCAAGCATGACATCCCAAGCAGACAGACATTGGATCCCCTTGGAATGACACCAGTAATTGTGCCACTTGTTAAAGCTGATCATTCTGTGTTTGTACTGATGCATCATTCTTGGTGAGGGTAGGATGCTGCAAACGGTCAGTGTCATACCGGCCTGGACTACATAATCGGAGAGCTCATCTATGTCTCTTTTCATGTAGTCCAGGGATGTACATCTCAGGTCATTCACACCAGCATGGACTATGACTGCATCATATTTCTACTTGCTTTGAGGTGACCTGCATACTTGTGTTATGTGGCGTATTGTAGCAGTCTACAGGCAGCTTACTGTACCCTTTCCCTTGTTCAGTCTGGTGAGTGGGACAGCAGCGTGTCTCACTATGGAGTCACCGATTACAACTGTATCAGGCATGTTGTTTCTCCTTCTGGCCTGTGACTCTTTGGCACACTAGCTTTGTGTACTATGTGTTGAATGTGCTATGTTTGGAGGTTGTGGTTGCTTGGGTGTCTGCTTTGGAGGCCTCTGTTGGTGTGGTGTGTTTGTAATTAGTGCCTCCGGGAATGTTATTCTGTGTTTATGTCTTTGGTTTGCAGTTGTGATAGGTCTATGTGGGACTGGGTTTGTGGTGTGTGTGGTTACCTTCCCCTCCTGACTAGTTTTGACAGTACTGAGTTGAGGGAGCTCAGCCTCCGGTTTGGATAGATGGTTGCATCTCTCACATATATTTGTATTTCTTGGGGGGAGTTGAGGGTTGTCTGTGTACTTGGGGCAGGTGTAACATTGTCTCAAGATTCACAGATTCAAGTTGTTGCAGCTGGCCTTAGTGGATTGTATGTGTGGACATATTTTATTGCCATACTACTGATCAGTGATTACTTCCCTTTTTATGTTTGCTCTATCATGTAATAGCTTCCTCATTCTCTTGCATGGTTTGGTAATGGCTGGAGTCCACCATGCCAGATGCCTGCGTGTATGGTATTGTGTCTTGTTTTAATGTAGGATTGCATAATCCAAGCATTCCTGGCAGTGTTCATGGAATGCCTGTATAACAGGTTCTGAGGTGTGGCCCATATTTTGCACCTGCACAGGGCCTTTAATGGATTCCACATCAGTTTGGAGGAGTGCAACTTTTGCTTTACACATATTTTTCACTGTGGTTTTCTGGCCAGGGACTGTGGTCAGGATGGGTATATCCAGTGTGATTACTCTATGGTCTGGTCTTACCAGTGAGGGATACACTTCTCATCTTGCCATCCAGTACCCATGTTGCTGATTATCACATCCAGTATGCTTACCCCTCTTGTGGGAGTGGTAAGTTGTTCCTGGGCATTTTGGTTTATGGATTCTAGGAACTTTTGTCCTACAGTGTTGGAGCTAGTATAATGCTCCCAGTCTATGTCTGGGTATTTTCAGTCACCCAATATAATGTGGTTTGGAGGACTTGATATATTCATGTATTCCAACATAGGCCAGGTGCAGTTCCTGGTGTTGGGACAGTAGTCTGTAGCAGGCTATGACCTGGGAGGCAGTTTTAGCCACTGTTACTTGGCCATGGCTAGTCCATGCTGCTTCTTGTTGTGGTACCAACATGCGGGTGTGGTTATCCTTGACACTCATTGCTAGTCACCCTCCTTTTGTAGCTTGTTCCATGTTTTGAGGCTGTACAGCACAGTATGAGGTGTAACCTGGTAGTGTTAGGGTGCTGTTGTGAGCCTTGACCCAGTTTTCTGTTACAGCACAGATATCAACATTCTCCATACTGGGTGAATTTAGACTGCATGCATCTTGCTGTTTAGACTTCTGGCATTGGGTAGCATTACATCTAGGTTCTTATCCCTTGTGATACCTATGGAGGTGGGTTTGTGTTTTCAGCCTTACCTATTCAGGGCATGCTGTGGGTAACAACAGCCTTTGCCAGTATCCATACAGCCTGCACTGATAGGTGCACGCCAGCCCTAGCAGGTGGAGCATCATGTCATGCTCAGCATGTCATCCCAGGCTGGCACACATTGGATCCCCTTTGACTAACTGCAATACTTCAGCCAATTATTGCAATTGATAATCTCATCTTCATATTGTGGCATCATGCTTGGTGAGGGTAGGATGTTAGTCAGGGTCCTCAATTGTGCATATACTACATGATGTTACTTTGCTTAACACATGGCATACATGCCTCAGGTGGTGCTGCAGGGCTGCCTCTGTCGGATGCACATACTACACTCCCTGTACATGTTTGAGAGCAGGTTATGTCATTTTAGGCATCCCTGTTATTATATGAGTGAGTCAGAGAGGAGTATCATTCCCAGGGTTCCTACTGAGCCAGTGTATGTGCTATGCGTTGCCTCTTTGCCAAGGCCAGGGCATACTGGGCACACCTCCTTCTGCCTACTGGGGCAGGCTCAGGTTGTTCCTCCTCCGAGTCACGCTCTGCCTGTGATGGCCTTGGCAATGGTGGGGGGCTGTTTGGCCCGGCCCTATGCTGGTCCTGCTGCAGCTGTTTTCGCAAGATCATATTATGTAGCATAGCACATACCATGACAATTTGGGTACATGTAGTTGGTGAGTACTGCAAGGCTCCACCAGATGTGTCCAGACACCGGAACCGTGACTTGAGCAGCCCAAACACACGCTCTACTACATTACGTGTTTGTGCGTGTGCCTCATTATGGCGTTCCTGTTCAGGTGTGTGTGCGTTTCTGATGGGTGTCATCATCCACGGCTCCAGTGCATAACCTGCATCCCCCACTAGGTGTCCATGTGGGATGTCCCCATTGGCAAATGTCTGGTACAGCTGCGTCAAATGCCAGATATGGGAATCATGGTAGCTCCCAGGGCAGCCAGCACACACATTCATTATTATGCCCTGGGTATCACACTCGACCTGGCAGTTGATGGAGGGGAAGCCCTTGTGGTTAATGAAGGCCCTACCCTGCTCACCGGCTGGTGCTTTGATGCGTATGTGCGTGCAGTCTATTGCACCCACTACCTCAGGGTATTCTGCTATTTGCTGGAAGAGACGCATATTGCTGGCCAATACCTCACGGGCATTGGGGAAATATACATGATCACCGACATGTGCTGACATGGCATCCAGGAACTGGTGCAGTACCCTGGAGGCTGATGCCTGTGATATCCCCATCATATCACCAGTTGGTCTCTGGAAGGTACCTGTTGCTAGTCTTCTTAGGCCAACACATACCTTGGTTTCCACTGGGATGGGTTCCCCTCTGTTGGTTCTGTGTGAGGCGTGGTCTGCACAGCTCGACAATTTGCTGCAGGAGGTCTCTGTCCACTCTATAGCACTCTACTATCTCCAGCTCATGTAATCCATGGTAGGTGACCCTGGGCCTGTACACTCTTCTCCGTCTCCTCACTGTGGGTTGTCTGGCACCATCTGCATTGTCACCACCCTCAGCAAGTCGCCTATGTCTCCTTATTACAGCTATGGCAGCCCCTAGCATTTCTGCTCTGAATTCAGCTTTTTCAGTTTTCACTTCTAATAGCTTACTCCTGTCTTGCAGTGTCTCTTGAGAGAAACATCCTGCACTGCTGTTTGCAGAGTTTTAAGTGCTTGGCTGAGCTACTATTCTGCCTGTGTAATTGCCTGCTTCTAATTGTTTTCACCTGCTAGCTCCAGCAGTATTCCCTGCTAGCTTCCTACTAATTCTGTTGCTTCCTTTTTCCTTTCTGTTTCCTCAGGGGAGCAACACGCATACCAGCAGAAACACGCTCACAGTGGCTTACACGCGCGCACACATGCTTACACGGTTCAGAATCTGCTTATTCGGGTTAAAACGTGCGCACACATGCGCAAACAGTGTTACAAGTCTGCCAACAGGCTCCCAAATGCTCAGTCTGCCTTACACGCGCGCACACTGCCCTACTCGTGCTTCATGGCGTGCACACGTGCGCATGCACGCCCAGCAAGAAACTTTGGTGTAAGCAACAGTGTACACCTTCCATTTCTTGACTTTCCCATGCTTATGTTGTGGCACTCCTCTGTCCATGCTATGTGTCTGACATCTGTCATGTAACACTGACCTCCAATGAACTGCATTTCTTTCTACCATTCCCCCCTGTGATGTCACCTATCTGCTACTCTATTCCTCCCCCTTATGTATCTCTTACACTACTCAGAATGTGCTCATTTGCTATGTGACAGTGGAATCCAGTATCCTAACACTCATTTACATCAGATTGCCTACTAATGCTTAGTTACATGTCTTAGACTCAGCTTCCCCCCTTAGCAACCACTAAACAGTGGCCATGTTGTTTTTGGTCTGCTTGTCCCTGCATTGTAAATCCATGTATTGCATAAAACCCACATTTGTGGGTTTATAACCTTCATTTTTATGTTTTACACAGCGCAACCCATTTGCGAGGGGCTGCGCTGCGTTTGCCGAAAAAAAAATGTTTATTTTTCATATTTGCATCGGGGTACCTTGCCAATGGCCACATATTTGGCCATTGGCATGCTGCCTGACACATATGCACCCTTTATTTGGAGCTGACATGGCTCCATTGTGATTTTTGCAGAAACGTACTCAGTTGTCAACTGAGTACATTTCTGCAGCTAAAACGGCTCTTACACGGGCTGCTTTGAGCTTCCTGGATTGCTAATCTACCTCATTTGCATGCCTTTCGGCTGCAAGTGAGGTGATTAGCATATCCACGCCACCCGTAAGAGACGTTTTAGCTGGCCTCTTACACGGACTTTAGGGCTGTTCCTGGATCGCGAAGGCTGCATGGAGTCTTACACTACTCTTATTCTCCGTGCAAGCCTTCTTGAATCCTGCCCAATGTCTTCTTGTAGAACTGAGTACATAAGCATATATTTTTTAGCAAAAATCAGTTTATCTCACTGAAACTAATATAAACCTTTCCCATTTGAGTTTTAATAATTTAACTGTGTTAGTCCCCTACTCAAAAAATGCCACTTTTAAGAGGTTTCCCCAGAACAGTCTCAGGTTCTGTGTTTTGTTCAGCATCACATGACCGAAGGAATAAAATCCGGGTCTTTCTGCTGAGGTTTGCTAAGAACTCATAGCTTTAACAATCTCTTCTAAACTATCTGCCTTCATAAAAATGTAATTATTCAAGATGACTGTAGTTTCTCCAAATAAATGGCCTCAATTACAAAAGTTAGTGACCTAAGGTACATTTTAAAGCTTTTCTTCCTAACCTTGCTCTTAATCAGTTCTTCTTGAATGTTCACCAATAACATCATAAAATATATTCTCAAGACTTTTAACTATGCACATGTAACCCATTAAAAAGCAATATGATGAAACATTAACTGCAAAATATATACAAAGGAAACACTTCATTTTCTAAAATCAGACAAAATTCAAAGGAAAAAGAAAGCCCTCCTGTACTCTTTTATTTTATTACTCTCACTCCAAGTTTGCACGACCTTGCATAAAGAGTCTAAATGGGGGGAAAACTTGCCTCTTCAGGTTTCACTGCCTTGGGACAAGAAAACTAAGCTTACAATCTACTGATGCACAAGTCTATTCTATAAACTAGAATTGCAAATTAAATTGCTCAGGGAAATGTTAGTCATGGATTAATGCCCCAACCACAACTAAAGGGTTTACTGTCAGAAAATGGAATGACACTTATGTGAAACTGGGATGGTTGAATGCATGTTTTCTGGTTTCTGTAATGCCAATCCAGAAATGTTTGAATCCACACTAGTGAAGAGTAGTGTGCATTTACTGATATGGGATCAATGGTCTGTTAACAGATCGCACTACATTGGGGTTCAGGAAACTTAACCTCTTCCTCACTGTAGTCCGATCTTGGAGTTAGAATTCATAATATGCAGTGGGTGTGGGGGTGCAGCCCCCCACATGGGGGATGCAGAGGGGTTTGCAGCCCTAGAAAAATGTTACCATTAACAAGGAATTTCAACATTGGAACTTCCGCCATTTGAATGTCAATTCCATGGTTACCGTTTCTGACATTTTGTTAATTCTGAATTATCAAATTCGGAAAAGGTATTCCATCAAAATGTGGAAAATTGTTTTGATTTTCCACATTTTGATAGTAAACCCAACTAAGGTAACCCTACTGGAAAAAATAAAAGAAATATTATAAGCAACACGACAAACTTAATTACTTATAGAGTAAGGAATCATTGATACATAGGTTCATAGGTTCATAGCTGTGTACTAGGCTAATGGCCCTGGAGCCTTTACAAGCCTAGCCCATAGAAGTGCCCTGGCATTGTGCAGCCCAATGTTAGTTCCCAATGCTTATATCAAGTAGACCTACTGGAGTGATCCCCAGGGTGAACTTTTTGTTACCCATCCATTCATCAAGATTTCTTTGGGAAAAATGTGTAATGAGGGGTTTGGAGGGGTCTTGGACTTCCTGCTTTTTGTTTTTAAAGAGGTTGGGCCATTTTTAAAATTATTTTAGCATTTCTAACAGAGCTGGGTCAGACATATCTTTGTAAGCAAAAAATCGCCTATTGTAGATGTTCTCCATTCCCTGTCTAGTAGTTAGCACATATGGAGATGTTCTCTGCATCCTGTCTAGCAGTTAGCATTTATGGAGATGTTCCCCACTTTCAGTCTAGTAGTTAGCACATATGAAGACATTCCCTGTTTCCTGTCTAGCAGCACATATGGAGATGTTCTCCATTCCCTATCTAGTAGTTAGCACATATGGAGATGTTCCCTACTTTCAGTCTAGTAGTTAGCACAGAGGATTAAGGCTATAAGCTATCAATGAGCTGCTTTCTGTGTTAAAGGCTTTGATTCCTTCCGTCTATATTGGTTTACTGTGTGAGCTTGAGTAAGGTAGTCACTTAACCATCACTGTTTGCAGCAACTGGGAAACTGGGATAGGCTCCTCGATTGCATGTCTAGTAATAACCAATGAACTTATGAACCTGTAGTCATTTAACCGTAAACCTTACAGAACACCTGTGTTTACATATGTCTTTGGCACGGGTTCTGAAACAATACCTTTACAAAGTACATGTGCTGACAACCATAACGTTTTCTGGAATTTGTAGATGGCTGATAGCCAGAAGAGATATGAGAAACCATATTCCCACACTGACACGAACAGCAAAAAGTGATTAGACTCAAAAATGTTCAGGGTACATGCACTTTGAAATTAATCTAAGTAACACTTAAAAGTTGTTCATTTTCTAGGCTTTTCACTGAAAAACATACATTAAACATGGGAATTGGTAGTTAGGATGGAAGAGAACACCTTCTTTATCTGTTCTCAGATTATAATATACTATTAAAGCTAATGCATTTTTTAATTATACCACAGAGTTCTTAAGACAGCATTCCAAATGCAAAGAGGAAAAAAACATAACTGGCTTGTAATTAGCCATCAAGTGTCAACTCAGTTTTGCTTCTAACACAGTGCTTGTTGTTGTAAGACTTACTTTATAATCCAGTTTGTAGTGGTAATGGATTTCTGGTTTTTCCTGTCCCCTTTTTTGAGGAATACAGTTTAGAAAAATGAAACTTAACTGGATATATAACAGAGCATTCAATGTCTTATTGTAGAACTGAGTACATAAGCATATATTTTTTAGCAAAAATCAGTTTATCTCACTGAAACTAATATAAACCTTTCCCATTTCATTTGAGTTTTAATAATTTAACTGTGTTAGTCCCCTACTCAAAAATGCCACTTTTAAGAGGTCTCCCCAAAACAGTCTCAGGTTCTGTGTTTTGTTCAGCATCACATGACCAAAGGAATCAAATCCGGGTCTTTCTGCTGAGGTTTGCTAAGAACTCATAGCTTTAACAATCTCTACTAAACTATCTGCCTTCATAAAAATGTAATTATTCAAGATGACTGTAGTTTCTCCAAATAAATGGCCTCAATTACAAAAGTTAGTGATCTGAGGTACATTTTAAAGCTTTTCTTCCTAACCTTGCTCTTAATCAGTTCTTGAATGTTCACCAATAACATCATAAAATACATTCTCAAGACTTTTAACTATGCACATGTAACCCATTAAAAAGCAACATGGTGAAACATTAACTACAAAATATATACAAAAGCAAACACTTCATTTTCTAAAATCAGACAAAACACAAAGGAAAAATAAAGCCCTCCTGTACTCTTTTATTTTATTACTCTCACTCCAAGTTTGCATGACTTTGCATAAAGAGTCTAAATGGGGGGAAAACTTGCCTCTTCAGGTTTCACTGCCTTGGGACAAGAAAACTAAGCTTACAATCTACTGATGCACAAATCTATTCTATAAACTAGAATTGCAAATTAAATTGCTCAGGGAAATGTTAGTCATGGATTAATGCCCCAACCACAACTAAAGGGTTTACTGTCAGAAAATGGAATGACACTTATGTGAAACTGGGATGGTCGAATGCATGTTTTCTGGTTTCTGTAATGCCAATCCAGAAATGTTTCAATCCACATTAGTGAAGAGTAGTGTGCATTTACTAATATGGGATCAATGGTCTGATAACAGATCGCACTACATTGGGGCTCAGGAAACTTAACCTTTTCCTCACTGTAGTTCGATCTTGGAGTTGGAATTCATAATATGCAGTGGGTGTGGGGGGTGCAGCCCCCTACATGGGGGATGCAGGGGGGTTTGCAGCCCTAGAAAAACATTACCATTAACAAGGAATTTCAACATTGGAACGTCCGCCATTTGAATGTCGAATCCGTGGTTACCGTTTCTAACATTTTGTTAATTCTGAATTATCAAATTCGGAAAAGGTATTCCATCAAAATGTGGAAAATTGTTTTGATTTTCCACATTTTGATAATAAACCCAACTAAGGTAACCATACTGGAAAAAACAAAAGAAATATTATAAGCAACATGACAAACTTAATTACTTGTAGAGTAAGGAATCATTGATACATAGGTTCATAGGTTCATAGCTGTGTACTAGGCTAATGGCCCTGGAGCCTTTACAAGCCTAGCCCATAGAAGTGCCCTGGCATTGTGCCGCCTAATGTTTGTTCCCAATGCTTATATCAAGTAGACCTACTGGAGTGATCCCCAGGGTGAACTTTCTATTACCCATCCACTCATCAAGATTTCTCTTGAAGAGGGACAGTGAGGTGCTCTGCTTGACATGTATGGGAAGTCTATTCCAGAGCATGGGCAGTCTATGGGTGAGGACCTGTCCCGCCAGCATGTTCTGCTGACTGTGGTAATGAGGTTGAGGTCTGGATCATGTGGTGTAGAGGGATTGGGATTTCTTTATATGTAGCATTTCTAACAGAGCTGGGTCAGACATATCTTTGTAAGTCAAGCAAAGATCGCATCTAAGTAGGTGATATGAGTAAGAGAATAGCTGGAGTCTTTTGAGTCTGTCCGTGTAGGACATGTGTTTAATGCCTAGGATCCTCTTCATGAGGTACTTCTGTGGCCTCTCCAGCTGTTGCAGGTGTCTAGTGAGGTACATGCCAAATGAGGCATTATACTTAATGATTGGTCTATTGAGTGAAGATTAGACAGAGATGATGACCTCTTTCTTCCTGGATGCAAAACCCTTGGTAATGAGATATGCCACACAGAAGGACTTTCTGACCACAGTGACAATGTGGTGGTCAAAGGAGAGGTTGCTGTCAACCTGCGGCCTAGATCTAGTATCTGCTCAATGACAGATATACAGAAAAGCATATTTGTTTATTTAGTATTTATTGCCCTTATAACCAAGAAAGACTTTGCCTTTTTAGCATACATTTGGGAAGAAAAGTGCCACATAGCATATTTTTTTCCACAGGTAATTAGCATGACGTAACAATAAATTTAACTATATCACACTGACCTATATATATATGTTAACAGTAGATTGCCATGTTAAGTACACTATACATTATTTATAGCATGCTAAATTCAAATATTATCTAAAGAACATTCATCATTGTTTTATTTTATGTATAAAGTCATAGTGAAGTGTTAGTACACAGACAGCAGATAAGGTATGTGTAAGCTTATCAAAGCAGATATTCACTTCAGAAATGTAAGCAGGTAAGACAGCATGAAGATTTTATCATATTTACTTGATTAGGCTGCATAAGGAAAGGACTTATTAAAGTTGCTGTTACAAGAACAGGGTTGTTTCTTGATAGGTATAGCTACTGGAATTTTAATAGGTAGATAGGAAATGATTAGTCTAAGAAGGGGATTTATTAATGGTGTTTTTAGAAGTACAGAAACATTTTTTTGACAGGAACGTTTTCAGGATTTTTATAACAGTAGATGATCTGAAATATTTCTGATGTTTTTTGGGAAAGAGGTTCAAAGTTTTGCAACATGCAGAGTATAGGCAGTCACCATTATGATTTTCAGATTTCTGAGAGCTTATATCTGGATTGTAGAGATCATTGTGGGCAGTCTTTATATGATTGCAGACTAACAGATTAGATAGCTTAAGCTAGTTATGGAACTGGAGTGCAAGGTGGTCATGTGATTGGTTAATATGGCTCCTTGCAAAGTCTGCAGTTTTATTATATGATGGCTCCAGTTTGATTAGATGAGATGACTGAATGTTAGTCAAAACTGATGAAACCTAAGGGAGAATAGTGAGTAGATAGGCTTGAGCTATGGTCTTATGTGCATGACTTGATAGAAAATGCTTGACTTTATAAACAAGATATAGTTTGCATATCTTGATATATATATATATATATATATATATATATATATATATATATATATATATATATATATATATATATATATATATATATATATACTGAATGGTTACATTCGTCACGACACCGGAAGACCGGTGACGACCCAGCCAAACAGGTAGGTTTTCAAATGCGATATCCCAACAGCTGAAAGACCGTAGACCCATGTGTGTGTGTGTGTGTGTGTGTGTGTATGTGTGTGTGTGTGTGTGTTCATAGGTTCATAGGTAGGTACTAGGCTATTGGCCCAAATGCCTACGTAAGCCTAGCCAACAAGGTTCCCTGACTTACGCCACCCAAGAAAGTTATTTTCCTGTGCCAATGTCGAGCAGAGACACAGAAGTCATCCCCGAGGTGTATTTCCTACTTCCCATCCACTCATCAAGATTTTTCTTGAAGAGTGCTAATAAAGAACTTTGCTTGACATAGATGGGTAGCCTGTTCCAGAGTATGGGAAGTCTCTGAGACAGGCATCTATCTCTCTAGCATGTCCTGTTTATTGTGGTGACAAGGTTTTGGTCCCTAGAGCATGTAGCTCGGAGGGATTGGGATTTCTTTAGGTGTAGCATGTCCAACAGCTCTGGGTTTGACATAGCTTTATATGTTAGGCAGAGATCACCTCAGAGTAGGCAATATTCTACGGAGTAAAGCTGGAGTTTTTTGAGGCGGTCAGTGTAGGGCATTTGTTTGAGGCCAGTAATCCTCTTTGTGAGGTACCTCTGTGGCTTTTCCAGCTGCTGCAGATGTCTTGTGAGGTACAATCCAAAAGGGACATTGTACTCTATAATGCGTCTAATGAGTGTTGAGTAGAGGGGAACAATTACCTCTTTTTTCCTGGATGAGAACCCTTTTATGATGAGGTGTGCCATGTAGAAGGACTTCCTGACTACAGTGGCGATGTGACTATCAAAGGAGAGACTACTGTCCACCTGGGTCCCAAGGTATCTTATCACGCATTCAGTGTTAAGTAGATTGCTGCCTATGTGGTAGTTCATGGGTACAGAGTTTTTACCAAAGGGGATGACATTGCACTTTTTGGCATTGAGTTTGAGGCCATGGCTCTGACACCAGGCATCTGTCTCGGTGAGGCCCTTCTGTAGGATGTCCACATAATTTGGGGACTTGACTATGGCTCCTAGTTAGCAGTCATCCACGAACTTCGTTAGCCAGAGGCCTTCTGCGTTAGCCTGTACTTCAGAGAAGTAGATACCAAACAGGAAAGGTCCCAGTATGGAACCCTGTGGTAATCCACATGTCACTGCTTTGAGGTCAGATTTGGAGTCTGCAACTTTTACAGTGTGGGTTCTGTCAGTGAGCCAGATGGCAACCCATTTTGTGTTGTAGGGATTTATACCTAGTTTAGTGAGTTTAGCTATAATTCCAGAATGGGGGATGGTGTCGAAAGCCTTGGCGAGGTCAAGATTGGCTGTGTGAACCACCTTACCCTCATCTACGGCTTTGGTGACTGCCTCAAAGAAGTCGATCAGGTTCAGGAGGCATGACCTGCCTTTCACAAACCCGAACTGGGTAGGATCCAAAGTTTGGAGGTTACCAATGTCTTTGTTTATGAGTTCCATGATGATACGTTCCATGGCCTTGCAGACCAGGCTCGTCAGGCTAATAGGTCGATAGTTCCTGGGATCAGTGGTGGCTCCCCCTTTGTGGAGTGGGATAACTGCTGCTGTGTGCCATTCAGTGGGCACAAAGCCTGATGTGAAGCTATTATTGAACATGGTGCGTAAGTGGAGAGCCAGTTTGCTCTGAAGTTCATGTAAAACGCAGCCTGGGATATTGTCCGGTCCCATGGATGCTTTGTTTTTGGCTTTAGAGAGTGCAGCCTTTACCTGTGTAGTTGTGATTACAGGGACTCTGCATTCTTCCTGTATAGATATGGGCCCTTTAGGGGGTGAGAGGGGGGTAAAGTTAGCACTGAACCTATCTGCCAGGATGTTGGCAATATCAGTTGGTTCTGTAATTTTCTTGCCTTTGTGCTGTAACTCAGAGCAGATCTGGGTGTCGCCATCGAGATTCTTGACATAGCTATAGAATGCTTTGTGGTTGTCCCTGGAATTAGTGGTGATTTTGTTTTCGTAGCTAGCTTTGGAGGATCTTATAATGGATCTCAGCTTCTTACTGAGGCTGACCAGGGAGCTCCTCCACTCATGGGATTTTAATCTCTTTTGCAACTGTTTCTTCCTTCTGTTGTACAGTTTGTTTTGAAAGGGGACTACAAGATTGGCTTCCTTTTTTTGGAGGATAGTGTCTTGCTTCTGTTTGGGATAGCATGATCCATGCACTCGTGTAAGTGCTTATAGAGTGCTTTTGTGTAGGATTCAACAGTTATAACTGTATTGTCCATCTGCATGGGCGTCATGAAGTTCACCACTTCTGTCTTAAGAAGCATGAAGTTGGCTTTGGAGAAATTTTTTATTGTGGTTTCCTTAATGGGGGGTGGGGGCGGGTTTGTGGATATCAAGGGTGATTAGCTTATGGTCGGATTGGACCAATGAGGAGTTGACTTCAGGTGTGGAACACCGGTCACTCATGTTGGTAATGACTAGGTCAAGGATATTGTTGCCCCTGGTGGGGGTGTGGATAAGTTGATCCAGGGCATTGGAGTTTATGAATTCCAGAAAGTGTTAATTCCAGAAAGTGTTGAGCTAAGGAGTTGCTACATGAGTAGTTTTCCCAGTTAATGGTGGGGTAGTTGAAGTCGCCCATTATTAGAGTGTTTGGTTGAACCCTAATATTTTCCAGTACATCAAGAAAAGAGGAGTGGGAATCCTGTGGCATGGTGGGGGATCTGTAGCAAGCTACAATTTGGATTGCAGTTTTGCCCAGAGTTAGTTGCACTTGGATAACCTCGGATGCATTATGCTGAGCAGCTAGCCTGGAGGTGTGGTTATCCTTAATGAATATGGACACACCTCTGCCTTTGGTGTTTCGGTCCAGGTTACATGGCTGAAAAGTGTGGTATGAGTTATAGACTGGTAGTGCAGGGCTGCTCTCTGGAGCCTTGAACTAGGTCTTAGTCACTGCACAGATATCGATGTTCTCCATTGTAAGGAGTGCCTCGAGTGAGTGCATTTTGAGATTTAGACTTCTAGCATTGAGTAGCATTACCCTCAGTTTTTGCTTGCCTGTTCCTGTTATGGTGGTGAATTTGTTATTTGAACCTTGCCTAAAAAAGGCACTATAGGTGCAGCAAGAACCTTAGCCAGTATCCGGAATCCCAGAGGTGACAGGTGCAGGCCATCTGTGGCAAAGCATTGTGGTCTGTCGACCATGTCATTCCAAGCAGACAGATACTGGATCCATTTAGAATGACACCAGAAGCTTAGCCAATTGTTGAAGTCAATCATTTTGTCCTTGTACTGCGGTATCATTCTGGGCAATGGCAGAATGCTACTCAGGGCTAGAGTCATACCTGCCTGGGCTACAAGATCGGACAGCTCTTCCATGTCTCTTTTCATGTAGTCCAGCGAGGTACATCTCAGGTCATTCACACCAATATGGACAATGACAGAGTGATATTTGTACTTGTTGTGGAGTGACCTGAGTGCATGGGTTATGCGGTGGATCCTGGCACCCGACAGGCAGCTGACAGTAACTTTCTTCTTGTTTAGCCTGGTGAGTGGGACATCAGTGTGCCTGACTATAGTCACCTATGACTAGTGTGTTGGGTACGTTGTTTTGCCTTATTGGCTGTGGTTGAGTGGCATACTGAGTCTGTGGGCTATGTGTCATTTGGGTTGTGTTGGGGGATGGAGGTTGCTTGCGTTTCTGCTTTGGAGGTCTCTGTTGCTTAGACAGATTATTATTGAGAGCCTCTGCAAATGTTTTTGTGTTATTATGTGAGGATTTTGGTGGTGTAGATTTAGTGAGACTATATGATGAGTGTGGTGTGGTGTAAATGTTTACCTTCTCCTCATGACTGTCATGTTCAGTCTTGGTTGGAGAGAGCTTTACCTCCAGTTTGGTTAGATAAGTGCATCACTCACAGGTTGTAGTGTTGGGTGGTAGGAGGAGAGGGTTGTCTGTATACATGAGGCAATTTCTACATTGCCTCAAGATGCCCAGATTCATCAGATAGACAAGAAAGAACACTGGGAGCTGACCCTTGTTCATGCCTGAATAAAAAACTATTTTCCTCTAGATAAGTGAGGAAAGTGAGTACAAGAGCTGATTTTCTCTAAGCAAGTGAGAAAAGTAAGTACAAAAACTGTTTTCCTCTAGGTAATGAGGAAGATTGAGTGCTATAGTAATTAGTAGCTTATTTAGTGCTTACAAGTTTTGAACAAGTGCTGAGCATGAATAAGCAAATTTAAGTGCTAAAACTAAGAATCTGTATCTGCACTAGACGAGTTACAGGACAGAAACAAGTGCAAATGCAGGCTTTCAAATCAGAAAGTTGAGAGAGATGGAAGAGATTGCCCAAATGGCCAATAACTACAATTTCTGGGCCAGAGCCACTCCTTATGTGGCTGACAAGTTACCTAGTGCTTACTACTCCCACTGATAATCTAGAAGGCTTTCCTCCAACGCAGAAAGGCTTGGGGAGCTCAGAAGCTTACATACCGTCCTGGATACAGCAAATCTGTATCTGGAACACTACTTACAGGAAAGGTAGGAGACAGGCTTACAGTTTTTTTTTTCACAGAAAAGTAGCAAAAACAGTAGTAAAAACAATTCACATGCAGTGCAAGGTAGCACACTTGAGTATGTAGCAATATTAGACCAAACACAGTTTAAAAATGCAATTAAATTAAAAAGGACTAAAAGCAAGTGCAGAAAGAGTTTATTAGGTAGAATGTGGTAAAGAGATGGGACTGGGGGAGTGTCCCAGATCAAATCTACAGTGGGGCAGGCAACTGCAAAAGCCACCAAATTTAAACTACAAACCAAAAATAGGAAGGGTAGGTGGGACAAAACAGTCTCAACAGAGATCTAAGCAACAACTAAGAGTACAAACTGTAAAACCAAAAAATATACTCAGCTCTGTATATTTGCAGATCAGTCTCTCAGAACAGTGAGACAACAGTTTCAACAGAGATCTAAGCAACAATTAACAAACTCTATAACCAAAAATATATACTCAGCTCTGTATATTTGCAGATCAGTCTCTCAGAACAGTGAGACAACAGTTTCAACAGAGATCTAAGCAACAATTAACAAACTCTATAACCAAAAAAATATACTCAGCTCTGTATATTTGCAAATAGTCTGGAAGGCAGTCTCTCAGAACACAGGTTCCAACAATTAAATGTAGGCTGTTACTAACAGGTCAAATTAAGTGATCCTTGAGTTAAATAACACACAAGCTGTAAAAACGTTACTATACTGGCTGAAATGAAATGGGGCAGGGTCAGCAACACAAGATCTACTACAACTAACAGTACAAACTGTAAAACCAAAAAAATATACTCAGCTCAGTATATTTGCAGATCAGTCTCTCAGAACAGTGTGATAACTGTTTCAAAAGAGATCTAAGCAACAATTAACAAACTCTATAACCAAAAAATATATACTCAGCTCTGTATATTTGCAGATATTCTGGAAAGCAGTCTCTCAGAACACAGGTTCCAGCTAACAGGTTAGATTAAGTGATCCTTGAGTTAGATAAAACACAAGCTGTGTGTGTGTGTATGTATGTATGTGTATATATATATATATATATATATATATATATATATATATGTGTGTGTGTGTGTGTGTGTGTGTGTGTGTGTGTGTCTCTGTGTGTGTGTGTGTGTATATATATATATATATATATATATATATATATATATATATATATATATGTGTGTGTGTGTGTGTGTGTGTGTGTGTGTGTGTGTGTATGTGTGTGTGTGTGTGTGTGTGTATATATATATATATATATATATATATATATATATATATATGTGTGTGTGTGTGTGTGTGTGTGTGTGTGTGTGTATATATATATATATATATATATATATATATATATATATATATATATATATATTTTTTTTTACACTAGCTCATTTCTTGTATGGCATTAGCATTAATTCCCTTTTTCCATTTTGTAGTTGGGGTCAGTTGTCACTTCAACAGTGTCCATTACATAGAGTCAATGTTCACAACTCCAAGTGGCTAGTCCTGACTGAATCCTAGTATTAATGACTGATAATATTTTTAAGTCATAGTTGTCTGATTGCTTGTTTGGAAGTGAGCATACTATTAGCTTAGGTTACTTAGGATTTAAGAGTAGTTTAGATTGCTGAAGCCATTTTTTAGTTTGTGAAAAGGGTGCTGTATATCATCTTGGAACCCTTTGACTGAAGAGCTTGCACATATTAGTGTTTAATCATCTCATATTGGGATATGTTTGTTAGAGGCTGTATACATTTTATTTATAAAGATGTTAACAAGTAACAGTCCTAATTTGGAACATTCTGGCACACCAAATGTTTCCTGGGGAGATGACAACTTAGTTGCTCAGTGTACACACTGTATTTTATGTCTAAGGTAACTTTTAAATCAAATGAATGTATTATTTGTGAGGCAAGTTCCTTGAGCCTCGATAAAATTGTGGGATGTGAAACTGTATTGGATGCTTTGATATGTCTAGAAATAGGGATGTAACCATTCTTCCTTGAGTTCATCTTACATAATCATAGTTTATGAAAGGAAGCCATGCTGTTCCGGTGTTGTGGTCTAGAATAAAACTGTGGAAAGTAATTTGTTTTCTGCTAGCTGACAAACTGCAGAAGATCACATTTTTCAAGTATTTTAGAGAGATAGGACAAGATGGCTATTAGGCTGTAGCAAACTAATTGTATTATTATGTAGGTATAGAAATGTACCCACTGCTAGGTTTACCTGTCTTTATATGACATTGGGATATGTTTCTGTTTGGATCAAAATATTATACTCTTGACTAATAACTTAAAATGTGACATCAGACTTTGGATTAAACTAAGAACTTTAATTTTGATAAAATGATATTTTATGACATTTATTTTGAAACAGTATAAAACATGGAACAATTGCTATATAAGTATTAAAAAAGACAGAATAACAATCCATGAAATGTCTATGAAATTAAAGTATTGCTTCAAAAGACTCAAAAGAAAATACATGTGTAATTCCAGACACAGGTTGAAAGACAGTTTTTAAACGAAAGTTTAAATAATGTTTGTAAAGAAGTAATACATATTTCAAAATTGTATAATACTAGGGTTTATAGACTGGGGGATGGGACTGTAATGTTGTTTTAAAAATGGAAAAAAGAAAACATATACATATTCCAAGTGTTATGAATATTAAAGGCAACAAAGGTTTTGTAAAATATTGGGGTCAACTAGAAAAGGGCATTTAATTATCAACTATGGTAAAAATGTTATATTTGTAGTAAAACAGGAAGTGAGGCAAAGAAATGTGAACTTGAATGTTGTAAATATAAAAAACAGGACAGTTATGGATGGACTGTAAAAAAAAAACAAGAATGATCAAAACATAGTAAATTGAAGCAATGATAAAGAGCAAAGTAGAAATAAAGACGAGATAGAAATAGATGAAAATGTAGAGGAAAAAAGAAAGATAGTACAAAAATGATGAAGGGCAGGATCTAGGTGTGGAATTGGAAGTAAGCCATCCTCATTAAAATCAATGATAATCAATAACATAAATGGCCCAGATATAGGCTGAAGCATGTCCTCATTAAAATCAATGATAATCAATAACATAAATGGCCCAGATATAGGCTGAAGCATGTCCTCATTAAAATCAATGATAATCAATAACATAAATGGCCCAGATATAGGCTGAAGCATGTCCTCATTAAAATCAATGATAATCAATAACATAAATGGCCCAGATATAGGCTGAAGCATGTCCTCATTAAAATCAATGATAATCAATAACATAAATGGCCCAGATATAGGCTGAAGCATGTCCTCATTAAAATCAATGATAATCAATAACATAAATGGCCCAGATATAGGCTGAAGCATGTCCTCATTAAAATCAATGATAATCAATAACATAAATGGCCCAGATATAGGCTGAAGCATGTCCTCATTAAAATCAATGATAATCAATAACATAAATGGCCCAGATATAGGCTGAAGCATGTCCTCATTAAAATCAATGATAATCAATAACATAAATGGCCCAGATATAGGCTGAAGCATGTCCTCATTAAAATCAATGATAATCAATAACATAAATGGCCCAGATATAGGCTGAAGCATGTCCTCATTAAAATCAATGATAATCAATAACATAAATGGCCCAGATATAGGCTGAAGCATGTCCTCATTAAAATCAATGATAATCAATAACATAAATGGCCCAGATATAGGCTGAAGCATGTCCTCATTAAAATCAATGATAATCAATAACATAAATGGCCCAGATATAGGCTGAAGCATGTCCTCATTAAAATCAATGATAATCAATAACATAAATGGCCCAGATATAGGCTGAAGCATGTCCTCATTAAAATCAATGATAATCAATAACATAAATGGCCCAGATATAGGCTGAAGCATGTCCTCATTAAAATCAATGATAATCAATAACATAAATGGCCCAGATATAGGCTGAAGCATGTCCTCATTAAAATCAATGATAATCAATAACATAAATGGCCCAGATATAGGCTGAAGCATGTCCTCATTAAAATCAATGATAATCAATAACATAAATGGCCCAGATATAGGCTGAAGCATGTCCTCATTAAAATCAATGATAATCAATAACATAAATGGCCCAGATATAGGCTGAAGCATGTCCTCATTAAAATCAATGATAATCAATAACATAAATGGCCCAGATATAGGCTGAAGCATGTCCTCATTAAAATCAATGATAATCAATAACATAAATGGCCCAGATATAGGCTGAAGCATGTCCTCATTAAAATCAATGATAATCAATAACATAAATGGCCCAGATATAGGCTGAAGCATGTCCTCATTAAAATCAATGATAATCAATAACATAAATGGCCCAGATATAGGCTGAAGCATGTCCTCATTAAAATCAATGATAATCAATAACATAAATGGCCCAGATATAGGCTGAAGCATGTCCTCATTAAAATCAATGATAATCAATAACATAAATGGCCCAGATATAGGCTGAAGCATGTCCTCATTAAAATCAATGATAATCAATAACATAAATGGCCCAGATATAGGCTGAAGCATGTCCTCATTAAAATCAATGATAATCAATAACATAAATGGCCCAGATATAGGCTGAAGCATGTCCTCATTAAAATCAATGATAATCAATAACATAAATGGCCCAGATATAGGCTGAAGCATGTCCTCATTAAAATCAATGATAATCAATAACATAAATGGCCCAGATATAGGCTGAAGCATGTCCTCATTAAAATCAATGATAATCAATAACATAAATGGCCCAGATATAGGCTGAAGCATGTCCTCATTAAAATCAATGATAATCAATAACATAAATGGCCCAGATATAGGCTGAAGCATGTCCTCATTAAAATCAATGATAATCAATAACATAAATGGCCCAGATATAGGCTGAAGCATGTCCTCATTAAAATCAATGATAATCAATAACATAAATGGCCCAGATATAGGCTGAAGCATGTCCTCATTAAAATCAATGATAATCAATAACATAAATGGCCCAGATATAGGCTGAAGCATGTCCTCATTAAAATCAATGATAATCAATAACATAAATGGCCCAGATATAGGCTGAAGCATGTCCTCATTAAAATCAATGATAATCAATAACATAAATGGCCCAGATATAGGCTGAAGCATGTCCTCATTAAAATCAATGATAATCAATAACATAAATGGCCCAGATATAGGCTGAAGCATGTCCTCATTAAAATCAATGATAATCAATAACATAAATGGCCCAGATATAGGCTGAAGCATGTCCTCATTAAAATCAATGATAATCAATAACATAAATGGCCCAGATATAGGCTGAAGCATGTCCTCATTAAAATCAATGATAATCAATAACATAAATGGCCCAGATATAGGCTGAAGCATGTCCTCATTAAAATCAATGATAATCAATAACATAAATGGCCCAGATATAGGCTGAAGCATGTCCTCATTAAAATCAATGATAATCAATAACATAAATGGCCCAGATATAGGCTGAAGCATGTCCTCATTAAAATCAATGATAATCAATAACATAAATGGCCCAGATATAGGCTGAAGCATGTCCTCATTAAAATCAATGATAATCAATAACATAAATGGCCCAGATATAGGCTGAAGCATGTCCTCATTAAAATCAATGATAATCAATAACATAAATGGCCCAGATATAGGCTGAAGCATGTCCTCATTAAAATCAATGATAATCAATAACATAAATGGCCCAGATATAGGCTGAAGCATGTCCTCATTAAAATCAATGATAATCAATAACATAAATGGCCCAGATATAGGCTGAAGCATGTCCTCATTAAAATCAATGATAATCAATAACATAAATGGCCCAGATATAGGCTGAAGCATGTCCTCATTAAAATCAATGATAATCAATAACATAAATGGCCCAGATATAGGCTGAAGCATGTCCTCATTAAAATCAATGATAATCAATAACATAAATGGCCCAGATATAGGCTGAAGCATGTCCTCATTAAAATCAATGATAATCAATAACATAAATGGCCCAGATATAGGCTGAAGCATGTCCTCATTAAAATCAATGATAATCAATAACATAAATGGCCCAGATATAGGCTGAAGCATGTCCTCATTAAAATCAATGATAATCAATAACATAAATGGCCCAGATATAGGCTGAAGCATGTCCTCATTAAAATCAATGATAATCAATAACATAAATGGCCCAGATATAGGCTGAAGCATGTCCTCATTAAAATCAATGATAATCAATAACATAAATGGCCCAGATATAGGCTGAAGCATGTCCTCATTAAAATCAATGATAATCAATAACATAAATGGCCCAGATATAGGCTGAAGCATGTCCTCATTAAAATCAATGATAATCAATAACATAAATGGCCCAGATATAGGCTGAAGCATGTCCTCATTAAAATCAATGATAATCAATAACATAAATGGCCCAGATATAGGCTGAAGCATGTCCTCATTAAAATCAATGATAATCAATAACATAAATGGCCCAGATATAGGCTGAAGCATGTCCTCATTAAAATCAATGATAATCAATAACATAAATGGCCCAGATATAGGCTGAAGCATGTCCTCATTAAAATCAATGATAATCAATAACATAAATGGCCCAGATATAGGCTGAAGCATGTCCTCATTAAAATCAATGATAATCAATAACATAAATGGCCCAGATATAGGCTGAAGCATGTCCTCATTAAAATCAATGATAATCAATAACATAAATGGCCCAGATATAGGCTGAAGCATGTCCTCATTAAAATCAATGATAATCAATAACATAAATGGCCCAGATATAGGCTGAAGCATGTCCTCATTAAAATCAATGATAATCAATAACATAAATGGCCCAGATATAGGCTGAAGCATGTCCTCATTAAAATCAATGATAATCAATAACATAAATGGCCCAGATATAGGCTGAAGCATGTCCTCATTAAAATCAATGATAATCAATAACATAAATGGCCCAGATATAGGCTGAAGCATGTCCTCATTAAAATCAATGATAATCAATAACATAAATGGCCCAGATATAGGCTGAAGCATGTCCTCATTAAAATCAATGATAATCAATAACATAAATGGCCCAGATATAGGCTGAAGCATGTCCTCATTAAAATCAATGATAATCAATAACATAAATGGCCCAGATATAGGCTGAAGCATGTCCTCATTAAAATCAATGATAATCAATAACATAAATGGCCCAGATATAGGCTGAAGCATGTCCTCATTAAAATCAATGATAATCAATAACATAAATGGCCCAGATATAGGCTGAAGCATGTCCTCATTAAAATCAATGATAATCAATAACATAAATGGCCCAGATATAGGCTGAAGCATGTCCTCATTAAAATCAATGATAATCAATAACATAAATGGCCCAGATATAGGCTGAAGCATGTCCTCATTAAAATCAATGATAATCAATAACATAAATGGCCCAGATATAGGCTGAAGCATGTCCTCATTAAAATCAATGATAATCAATAACATAAATGGCCCAGATATAGGCTGAAGCATGTCCTCATTAAAATCAATGATAATCAATAACATAAATGGCCCAGATATAGGCTGAAGCATGTCCTCATTAAAATCAATGATAATCAATAACATAAATGGCCCAGATATAGGCTGAAGCATGTCCTCATTAAAATCAATGATAATCAATAACATAAATGGCCCAGATATAGGCTGAAGCATGTCCTCATTAAAATCAATGATAATCAATAACATAAATGGCCCAGATATAGGCTGAAGCATGTCCTCATTAAAATCAATGATAATCAATAACATAAATGGCCCAGATATAGGCTGAAGCATGTCCTCATTAAAATCAATGATAATCAATAACATAAATGGCCCAGATATAGGCTGAAGCATGTCCTCATTAAAATCAATGATAATCAATAACATAAATGGCCCAGATATAGGCTGAAGCATGTCCTCATTAAAATCAATGATAATCAATAACATAAATGGCCCAGATATAGGCTGAAGCATGTCCTCATTAAAATCAATGATAATCAATAACATAAATGGCCCAGATATAGGCTGAAGCATGTCCTCATTAAAATCAATGATAATCAATAACATAAATGGCCCAGATATAGGCTGAAGCATGTCCTCATTAAAATCAATGATAATCAATAACATAAATGGCCCAGATATAGGCTGAAGCATGTCCTCATTAAAATCAATGATAATCAATAACATAAATGGCCCAGATATAGGCTGAAGCATGTCCTCATTAAAATCAATGATAATCAATAACATAAATGGCCCAGATATAGGCTGAAGCATGTCCTCATTAAAATCAATGATAATCAATAACATAAATGGCCCAGATATAGGCTGAAGCATGTCCTCATTAAAATCAATGATAATCAATAACATAAATGGCCCAGATATAGGCTGAAGCATGTCCTCATTAAAATCAATGATAATCAATAACATAAATGGCCCAGATATAGGCTGAAGCATGTCCTCATTAAAATCAATGATAATCAATAACATAAATGGCCCAGATATAGGCTGAAGCATGTCCTCATTAAAATCAATGATAATCAATAACATAAATGGCCCAGATATAGGCTGAAGCATGTCCTCATTAAAATCAATGATAATCAATAACATAAATGGCCCAGATATAGGCTGAAGCATGTCCTCATTAAAATCAATGATAATCAATAACATAAATGGCCCAGATATAGGCTGAAGCATGTCCTCATTAAAATCAATGATAATCAATAACATAAATGGCCCAGATATAGGCTGAAGCATGTCCTCATTAAAATCAATGATAATCAATAACATAAATGGCCCAGATATAGGCTGAAGCATGTCCTCATTAAAATCAATGATAATCAATAACATAAATGGCCCAGATATAGGCTGAAGCATGTCCTCATTAAAATCAATGATAATCAATAACATAAATGGCCCAGATATAGGCTGAAGCATGTCCTCATTAAAATCAATGATAATCAATAACATAAATGGCCCAGATATAGGCTGAAGCATGTCCTCATTAAAATCAATGATAATCAATAACATAAATGGCCCAGATATAGGCTGAAGCATGTCCTCATTAAAATCAATGATAATCAATAACATAAATGGCCCAGATATAGGCTGAAGCATGTCCTCATTAAAATCAATGATAATCAATAACATAAATGGCCCAGATATAGGCTGAAGCATGTCCTCATTAAAATCAATGATAATCAATAACATAAATGGCCCAGATATAGGCTGAAGCATGTCCTCATTAAAATCAATGATAATCAATAACATAAATGGCCCAGATATAGGCTGAAGCATGTCCTCATTAAAATCAATGATAATCAATAACATAAATGGCCCAGATATAGGCTGAAGCATGTCCTCATTAAAATCAATGATAATCAATAACATAAATGGCCCAGATATAGGCTGAAGCATGTCCTCATTAAAATCAATGATAATCAATAACATAAATGGCCCAGATATAGGCTGAAGCATGTCCTCATTAAAATCAATGATAATCAATAACATAAATGGCCCAGATATAGGCTGAAGCATGTCCTCATTAAAATCAATGATAATCAATAACATAAATGGCCCAGATATAGGCTGAAGCATGTCCTCATTAAAATCAATGATAATCAATAACATAAATGGCCCAGATATAGGCTGAAGCATGTCCTCATTAAAATCAATGATAATCAATAACATAAATGGCCCAGATATAGGCTGAAGCATGTCCTCATTAAAATCAATGATAATCAATAACATAAATGGCCCAGATATAGGCTGAAGCATGTCCTCATTAAAATCAATGATAATCAATAACATAAATGGCCCAGATATAGGCTGAAGCATGTCCTCATTAAAATCAATGATAATCAATAACATAAATGGCCCAGATATAGGCTGAAGCATGTCCTCATTAAAATCAATGATAATCAATAACATAAATGGCCCAGATATAGGCTGAAGCATGTCCTCATTAAAATCAATGATAATCAATAACATAAATGGCCCAGATATAGGCTGAAGCATGTCCTCATTAAAATCAATGATAATCAATAACATAAATGGCCCAGATATAGGCTGAAGCATGTCCTCATTAAAATCAATGATAATCAATAACATAAATGGCCCAGATATAGGCTGAAGCATGTCCTCATTAAAATCAATGATAATCAATAACATAAATGGCCCAGATATAGGCTGAAGCATGTCCTCATTAAAATCAATGATAATCAATAACATAAATGGCCCAGATATAGGCTGAAGCATGTCCTCATTAAAATCAATGATAATCAATAACATAAATGGCCCAGATATAGGCTGAAGCATGTCCTCATTAAAATCAATGATAATCAATAACATAAATGGCCCAGATATAGGCTGAAGCATGTCCTCATTAAAATCAATGATAATCAATAACATAAATGGCCCAGATATAGGCTGAAGCATGTCCTCATTAAAATCAATGATAATCAATAACATAAATGGCCCAGATATAGGCTGAAGCATGTCCTCATTAAAATCAATGATAATCAATAACATAAATGGCCCAGATATAGGCTGAAGCATGTCCTCATTAAAATCAATGATAATCAATAACATAAATGGCCCAGATATAGGCTGAAGCATGTCCTCATTAAAATCAATGATAATCAATAACATAAATGGCCCAGATATAGGCTGAAGCATGTCCTCATTAAAATCAATGATAATCAATAACATAAATGGCCCAGATATAGGCTGAAGCATGTCCTCATTAAAATCAATGATAATCAATAACATAAATGGCCCAGATATAGGCTGAAGCATGTCCTCATTAAAATCAATGATAATCAATAACATAAATGGCCCAGATATAGGCTGAAGCATGTCCTCATTAAAATCAATGATAATCAATAACATAAATGGCCCAGATATAGGCTGAAGCATGTCCTCATTAAAATCAATGATAATCAATAACATAAATGGCCCAGATATAGGCTGAAGCATGTCCTCATTAAAATCAATGATAATCAATAACATAAATGGCCCAGATATAGGCTGAAGCATGTCCTCATTAAAATCAATGATAATCAATAACATAAATGGCCCAGATATAGGCTGAAGCATGTCCTCATTAAAATCAATGATAATCAATAACATAAATGGCCCAGATATAGGCTGAAGCATGTCCTCATTAAAATCAATGATAATCAATAACATAAATGGCCCAGATATAGGCTGAAGCATGTCCTCATTAAAATCAATGATAATCAATAACATAAATGGCCCAGATATAGGCTGAAGCATGTCCTCATTAAAATCAATGATAATCAATAACATAAATGGCCCAGATATAGGCTGAAGCATGTCCTCATTAAAATCAATGATAATCAATAACATAAATGGCCCAGATATAGGCTGAAGCATGTCCTCATTAAAATCAATGATAATCAATAACATAAATGGCCCAGATATAGGCTGAAGCATGTCCTCATTAAAATCAATGATAATCAATAACATAAATGGCCCAGATATAGGCTGAAGCATGTCCTCATTAAAATCAATGATAATCAATAACATAAATGGCCCAGATATAGGCTGAAGCATGTCCTCATTAAAATCAATGATAATCAATAACATAAATGGCCCAGATATAGGCTGAAGCATGTCCTCATTAAAATCAATGATAATCAATAACATAAATGGCCCAGATATAGGCTGAAGCATGTCCTCATTAAAATCAATGATAATCAATAACATAAATGAGAAAAGCATCAGACGCTCATTCACTTAAATAATCAAGGAGGTTGTTATAAAAGGAAAGACATTTCACGTGATTAGACTCAACAGCAGACTGTGTGTTTCTGAAAGTTTCAGCATTAGAAGAAACGTCCATTTACAAATCCTAAATGGGAAAGGAACACTTGATGTCATTATTTTCAAAATCTGTATTCAACATTGTATGCCTTATATGGAAACGCACAGCACTGAAGTCTGTTGACACACCGGGAGCAGTATTAGTTATGCTACTGCACAGAAACTGACAAAAGGTAGAGGGGTCTCAATTTACATAAAAAAAACAATCACACCTCAAGGGTGGTCATGCAGTATGACACAAGCTCCTCCACATACAATTCACTATAAGCAAAGCCCCTTACCATATCTTTGTGAGCTATAGTTAACCCTCTATGACCAAGGAGATCCATACCACCTACTTAAATGTACTTGAATCACTTTCCATTCACCATAATCATGTGTGAATTCAACTATCACAATATAAACTGAGAATCATATACAAACTCAAATGTACAGACACAAAAATTCCTGAACTTCGTAAACAAGAATGCCCTGGACTGGCTAGTTCATATGACCACTAGGGGTAAACATGAATGCCCTGGACCACTAGTCTGTATGACCATTAGGGGCAGAAAATCCTTAGTTCTCACCAACACATTACGTTTTTACACATGTAACATCTTCACTGGTCAGGTTAAACTATAAAGCTGTCTCCATTGAAAGGAAAATAGAACCTGAGACACAAGGCATCTCTGGAATTTTTAGGAATTATCCAAAGACAATCTTCCTACTTTTAAGTGACACCCTAGCAAAATTTTCAAGTCCCTTCAAATCCAGGGAACACCACTACCTATGCAGAGTAATTCACAAAAAAACTTTTACAGTCATGCACACAGCTGCACAGAGGCAGCAGTACCTACCTGAAATAAGCACAGGGCAAATTCAGAAAACAAGCAACCCTACTGGAGTCTCAACACTGATAGTTTGTATAACAAAAGGAAGGGAATTATTGCCAAAAATAGTAAATGTGATGCCCAGCATGGTAAGAACTCCCTCATTAAACTAAATAAACAACTCAGGGGGAATAATTAGGTCTACTAAAGCCAATTTGGTGGTAAAACTAGCCTCCTAGTCTAAGAAAACCACAAGGCATTTTCAGCTATGTTAGAAACCTTGAAAGCAATACACAGCAATATGCAGAACTAATTGTAAATGGAAACATCTATGCTCAGAGAATATAGCAAATCTGCAGACTAATTTATCTCCAATTTTATGCTGCATTCTTTCACAGAAAACTCAGAAGAAAGACCCCCAACCATAGCACCCCTAACTATTACTAGGGAACAGGATCTCTATGAACTCTCCAAACCCTGAAACAATGCATCATTGGGACCTGACAATATTCCAGGATGCCTGCTGATTATCATTAAATATGATCAATCATTGCCACTAGAAGCAATATTCAATCACAGCCTCCAAACAGGCTTTGTGCTAAACAAATGGAGGACTACAACTGTTATCCCACTGCATAAGGGCAGGCCATCCACAGAACATGGAAACTACTGACTCAAGCCTGTCAAGTCTCATGTGTAAGGCCATGGAAAGAATAATCATGGACATGATAAATTATTACACAGGAAACCTTCATACATTGCATCCACCCAGTTTGGTTTTGTCAAGGTCAGGTCATGCCTACTCAGTCTGGTGAAATTCTTTGAGAAGGTCACTAAAACAATGGATGAGGGCAACATGGTACATACTGCCTACCTCAGCCTGGCCAAAGCATTCAACACAATATCCAACTTTGGCATTGCAAACAAGCTCACAAAATTAGGTAGAATTCCCTGTGTCACCCACTGGATAGACAGTTGGACACAGGAAGCCAGATAAGTGACTCTACCTCCACAAACAGACCAGTAAATAGCGGAGTAACCCAGGGCTTGCTGCTGGGGCCTCTCTTTTTGGCATCTACTTCTCTGAAGTCAAGGCAAATGTTAAAGGCTTCTGACAGACAAAGTTTGCAGATGATTGCAAACTAGTTGCAATCATATAATCCACTGAAAATACAAACATCCTCCAAGCAGGTCTGACATAGAATAGCAATTGGTGCTAGAATCATGTTCTAAATCTCAATGTCAAAACGTACATAATAATATCTTTTGGAAAGATAACCATCCATGGACATTACTGCATTGATAATATAACCCTAAGAAGTGACCCTGTGGTCAGGGATTTGGGAACACATGTTGACAGTAAGTTGGCTTTTGACCACCATGTGTCCACTGCAGTAATGTAATCTTTCTAATTTGTACCACTTAAAAGCAACAGTATGGCATCTAGGTTTAAATGTGTCATTGTTCCATTCTATTCTGCCCTCAATAGACCAATCATTGAGTACAATGTCCCTTCCAGTATGTACCAGACCAGGCATATGCAATGCATGCAGTGTCTATAGACATTCCTCTCAAAAATAATGTATAGTGTAGACAGTGTGTCCTATAGGGACCACCTCAAAGCCTTTTTCTTGCACTTCATTTCCTACAGACTGCAGGGAGGTGATTTATGACTGGGCTTCAATGACTGGGCTTCAAAGCATCCTCTCATCCAGCCTCTATGGACCTGTTGCACATCAACAAAACAAATAGCATTAGAAATACTCAGTCTAGTGTAACACAAGCAAAACATGTTGAAGGGACAGGTATGTGTCTCAAAGGCTACTCCTGTGGAGCAGGCTTCCCATCCATGTGAAGCAGAGTTGTAGAAAGGACAGATGTGTGCCTCAAAGGCTACTCCTGTGGAGCAGGCTTCCCATCCATGTGAAGCAGCATTGTAGAAGGGACAGGTGTGTGTCTCAGAGGCTACTCCTGTGGAGCAGACTTCCCATCCATGTGAAGAAGAGTTGTAGAAGGGACAGGTGTGTGCCTCAGAGGCTACTCCTGTGGAGCAGGCTTCCCATCCATGTGAAGCAGAGTTGTAGAAGGGACAGATGTGTGTCTCAAAGGCTACTTCTGTGGACCAGGCTTCCCATCCATGTGAAGCAGAGTTGTAGAAAAGACAGGTACGTGTCTCAAATGCTACTTCTGTGGACCAGGCTTCCCATTCATGTGAAGCAAAGTTGTAGAAGGGACAGGTGTGCATCTCAAAGCCTACTCCTGTCAAGCAGGCTTCCCATCCATGTGAAGAAAAGTTGCTGCCTGCACTTATTCAAGTGCTACATGGATCAGTGGATATGGACTCATAAATTTACCTTTAGTCTGAAACCTGGGTCATTTTTAGAAAGAGGAAGCTTGCAAATGCTTGATCACCCATACCCAAGCTATACCCCAATAAAATGAGTGGTATTCTAACCTGTCAAATATATTTGGGTAGCATTGCTAACATTAAAAAGGTCCTTTGGAGTCATCAGCCTAGTAAAAACCAATGAAACTATGAACCTATGAAGCTCTTCAATTACATTACATAAATATCTGATATGAAATTAAATATTAAAAAACATAATTATCCTGTTTTTTGCTTATTTTTACTAGTTATTACTTATTCTATGATATTTATAGTATTTTTATTGTCTACTGCATACTTTTTTACTGTATTTTATAGTTATAAACTAATCTGCATGGTTATACTAAAATTGTCTGCCCACATGGCCTGATAAATAAGGTTTTTACTGTTGTAGCCTCACAGGAAGAGGTTATCCTGTTCGATTCTTGGCTGGAGTGCCTTCTGTGTGGAGTCTGCATGTTCTCCCCATGGTTGAGTGAATGTTAAAAGACATGCAGGTAGGTGTGTGCATGTGTGGGTGTGCCTTCATTGAAGGTTGGGTGCTGGGCTGGCAACTCGACACTGTAAAAATACACTGCCAGTCATTAGCGGACCGGTGATCCGCTGTGTCGACCCCTAACGGGGAAAAGCCGAGAGACTGTTGCACTGTTTGCAAGTCTTTTCTAGGTAGTTTTACTGTAGACCTGTGCCTCACTCTCCTTAAATGTTTCTATCCATTGGCAGAGAAAGTCAGAGTGGTGCCACCTCAAGTCACTGCAATAATGCTGGCACTGGCCATCACAGTAAGCGATGCCCATAGCTTCACTCACCAGCCTTGAACAGCAATGCCAAGCATAAACTTTGTACTGGGAGCCCTTATAATCATCTCCCAGCAGACACCCGTGGTGGAAGTGGAGACATATTTTTTGTCTCCTTGCACCACTTGGGAGCTTTGCCAAGATGGCAGACGCAGGAGCCATGATCATGTTATAACTTGCTAACAAGAAGAAAATGGTAGCAAAGTCGAATAGACTCATGGTAACACAGGTGATGTGCAACGATGAGCAGTCAGCATAAACTGGCTGAAATGTGGTGCATCATTATCTTCTAGGCCAAGAAGCAAATTGCAAGGTTCCTGCTCAATGAACGCCACAACATTATCTACGCATGTGCACACCATTTTGGAGATTTCTTCACCAACTTGCCCCACCTTGTGCATCACTACTCATCATGCAGTTTTGCTGATCTATTGTATTATTTCTTTCCATGTCCCAACTTAAATGTCCTCTAAAGAACTCATATCATACCTTAACATGGCGTAACACTGAACACCACATGAAGTTACTGTGGAACAGTAATGCAAGGGAGACTGCATGATAACTCACAACATAACAGACCCAAATTCTGCATTTAAATCAGTGCACTCAATAAAGTAGTTCTTGGAAAATCAATTATTGCATCAACAGCTATGATGATATAACATATGTTTTAATTGCATTAACTCTGCCTCTTCTGATAAACAGTCATCCCCTAGCTCCCCATTGTTTGTTGGCTGTTCCCTCTGATGACTCTTTCCTAACTGCAATCACCCACTACTATAACAGAAGATGTCACCTTAATGTCAGCACAGCTACATTTCATAGAAAAAATGTTTCTGCTCTACTTGGTAATTCTACTCTGTATGTCCAATGAAGTCCAGCAATTGATCCTCATGTTGGATCCTTTTTCTTACAGTTTTCTCACCCACATCATACAAAACTAGTTGTAGAGGGCAGAAAACCACTCATACAAATCAGTGAAATCTGGACCAAAACAAAAATACTGGTGCAGGGATGCACAGGCCCAAAGATATGGATAAACTTTATATATTGATTGTTCTTATAAACTTAGAAAGTTGTTAGAATAGCAGGTTTTGTTTTAGTATGCATTCTGTAAAGAAAGAAGTCTAAAACTCATGTCTGTCATTATTTAATTACTTAAATCCCCTTTGGTTTTATGAGGAACAGACCAAAAATATGTTGGAAAAATCTGGATATTCTGCAAAAATCTGGACAGTTGAGAGGCATACTTCACTCACATCCTTCTTAGCAATGGCTGCTACAGTGTAAACAGTCATGGCTTGGTCTTGATTGACTGGCACATGGTAGTAGCCTGCTATCCTCCGTCTGGCAGTCTATCAAAGTCATAGCTCTTCCCACTGCATATCTGTGAATGTGAAAGACCAATCACCTAGCAGTACTGGGACTACCATTCAAATCTACACACAGGGCCCTTTCAGTTTTCTAGGGTCTAGCATGAAGAGAATATGAAAAGGGTCTATATCACGTTGTTGAACTCTTAAAAGTTCGAACGTCATATGGTCAACACCATATGATCGAACTGTGAAAAGTTTGAACATTTCAATGGAGATCTCCATACAGTGCGAAATTGGAAGATTTTCCTTTTCTACACTGTTGTGCGATCTCGGAGTTGGTATGTTTAAAGAGTGGGGGGGGGGGTTTGGGGGTGCAAGGGTGCTTGTCCCCCTGCTTAAACCGTTCAGGTAGGTTTTTTCTTTGGTTTATTTTTTTATCACATTTTTGAACTTTTAACAGTTCGATCATATGGTGTCGACCATATGATGTTCGAACTTTTAAAAGTTCGATTATGTAATATATATACAAAGAAAATGCAAGTACTGTGATTACCCTTCAAATCCACAGACAGGACTCTTTCAGTTTTCTAGGGTCTAGCAGGAAGAGAAGATGAAAATGCAAGCTTTGCAAACTCCTACTGTTGCCAAACCACAAGCCACATACAGACACAGGCACACACACACACACACACACACACACACACACACACACACACACACACACACACACACACACACACACACACACACACACACACACACACACACACACACACACACACACACACACACACAGCAATAAGGCCCCGGAACAAAACTCAGCAGCAACACCAACACCAAACTATATACATCCATCAAAAGGGGAAGATGTAAGGGTACTGCCATTAAGACAGTATGTTAAGTGAACACCTACTGTTACAAGTAAGTAGGACTATGTTCAACAAATGCACTACCTTACAGGCATATGGGTAGATGTCCAAAGCTTACCCAACCTGTGTGGAGGAAGTATAAGAGTCTATAATCTCTTGGAGAACAGCGCTCCCAAATTCTACTCTGGATTTACAAAAGAAATCCAGTGTTTTGTAGTTGTATGGACAGAGGACCAAGTTGCTCCCTCTAGAATGCTTTTAGAGTCCACTCCTTTAAAATACACAAATGGAGAGGAAAAGGAATCTGGTGAAATGCTCCTTTACCTTGCATGGATTCACCATGCCATGGTGGGTTTAGAAAAACAACAATAAAGGAAGATAACTTACAGGCAATGATTTGCTGAGACAGGTTGGCATTTCTTTGCCCCTGTGAAGGAAATAAAACCTTTTGGCCTTCTTAAAGCTTTTATTCTCTCAAGGTATTACTTGAGCTGTTGAATGCAAATCCAAGGGATGACATATCCGCTCTCTCTCTTATTCTTAGGTTCTGGAAAGAACACAGTGAGGTTAAAAAACTGACTGCAAAGAAATTCTGAGACTATTTTTGGCATGAAAGCCAGATTAGTGTATATCACAACCCTATCCCTGTGGAAAATCAAGTAAAGTTGCCCATCATGAGAGCTTGCAGCTCAGAAGCTCATCTTGCAGATGTCAGAGCAATAAGTAATTCAGTTTTCCATGTTAAAAACTTGAGATCAGCTTGAACTACTGGTTTGAAAGGTTGTAGGTTAAATTTTTCCAGAACATAATTGAGATGCTATGAAGTATGAATTTGGTTGTGAAGGGGACTCATATGCAAAAATCCTTTTATGAACTGTTTTACCAAAAGAGAAGAAAAAAGGGGGGCTCTATTGGTAGACAAGCAGAAAGGGTGACTAAATGCACCTTAATGGATGCATACAACAAGCCATTCTGAAGTAGCCCACACAAATATTTCAAGACAAGAGGATTATTATCCTTGATGGACTCTCTCTTCACATTTAGGCACCACAAAGAAAATCTCATCCATTTGAAAACTTAAGACTTTCTTGTCTTAGGTTTTCTGGACTCCTTTAACACCTGCTGCACATCCTCATGAAACAAATACCTAAATGAAATCAAGTTTGAAGCATCCTGGCTGCCAGTGGACGTTTCCCCAAACTGGGGTGCACCAATTGTCCCTGAGACTGTATGAGTAAATCCAGAGTGTGAGGATGTCTGTGGTAATTGCCCTTGGCCATTAAAAGGGAGAACCAAGATTGCCTAGGCCAATAGGTGTCATGGCAATGATCTTTGCTGTTCCTTTCTGAACTTTCAGACATACCTTGCTAATCAGTGTAGAGGGATAAATGCATATAGGAATATTCTCATCTAAGGGAACAAGATTGCATTTGTCCTCCAAGCATGGCTGCAATGATGACTGGAACAGAAGTTCTCCAACTTTCTGTTTTGAAATGAGATGAACAGAACTGTTTGAGGTGTTCTCCACATCTAGACTACATTCTTGATTAGCACTGAATTGAGCTGCCACTCGTGTGGGTCTTCCCGTGATCTGCTTAATTTTTCTGCTACAATATTTTGCTCTGCAGGGATGAATGATGCCTGTAGAGTCTGAGAATGCTGTAAAGCCAGCTCCAAGGGCATCATTGCCAACCGGTTCAGAGGGGTGAAAGACTTTCAAGGTGTGAATCACTTCCAACATCTTCCTGATATTGGTGTGCTTCCATGCCCTTAGGCCCCAAGTGGCTTGCACTTGCACCCCCGCAATGACACAGCTCCCAGGGAAATTTGAACAAGTCTATCAAGACAGATTTCTTTGGCCCCAGTGGGGAGAAATGAAGTCCTGGTTTGACACTCAGCTGTGCTCTCATCCATAGTAACTCTCACCTGATGAAGGGCAGCACCAGCAAATGGGACTACAGGGAATGTAGGTGCTGGGTCCAACAATTTCAAACACACTGGATTTTTCTCATGTGGAGATGGGCCAGTGGGATTATAAGAATCAGTAGAAGAATTTTTAGGAATTCTTTTGGTAAGGCGATATTCTTCCTGGAGAATTCCAAAAACACTGTCTGGTAAGACAGCATATTATCTTAAGGAAGAAAGACCATTCTTTTGTTGGGATTGATGAAGCACCCTAGAAAGATAAGATTTTTGGCATGAAAGCCAGATTAGTGTATATCACAACCCTATCCCTGTGGAAAATCAAGTAAAGTTGCCCATCATGAGAGCTTGCAGCTCAGAAGCTCATCTTGCAGATGACAGAGCAATAAGTAATTCAGTTTTCCATGTTAAAAACTTGAGATCAGCTTGAACTACTGGTTTGAAAGGTTGTAGGTTAAATTTTTCCAGAACATAATTGAGATGCTATGAAGTATGAATTTGGTTGTGAAGGGGACTCATATGCAAAAATCCTTTTATGAACTGTTTTACCAAAAGAGAAGAAAAAAGGGGGGCTCTATTGGTAGACAAGCAGAAAGGGTGACTAAATGCACCTTAATGGATGCATACAACAAGCCATTCTGAAGTAGCCCACACAAATATTTCAAGACAAGAGGATTATTATCCTTGATGGACTCTCTCTTCACATTTAGGCACCACAAAGAAAATCTCATCCATTTGAAAACTTAAGACTTTCTTGTCTTAGGTTTTCTGGACTCCTTTAACACCTGCTGCACATCCTCATGAAACAAATACCTAAATGAAATCAAGTTTGAAGCATCCTGGCTGCCAGTGGACGTTTCCCCAAACTGGGGTGCACCAATTGTCCCTGAGACTGTATGAGTAAATCCAGAGTGTGAGGATGTCTGTGGTAATTGCCCTTGGCCATTAAAATGGAGAACCAAGATTGCCTAGGCCAATAGGTGTCATGACAATGATCTTTGCTGTTCCTTTCTGAACTTTCAGAAATATCTTGCTAATCAGTGTAGAGGGATAAATGCATATAGGAATATTTTCATCTAAGGGAACAAGATTGCATTTGTCCTCCAAGCATGGTTGCAATGATGACTGGAACAGAAGTTCTCCAACTTTCTGTTTTGAAATGAGATGAACAGAACTGTTTGAGGTGTTCTCCATATCTAGACTACATTCTTGATTAGCACTGAATTGAGCTGCCACTCGTGTGGGTCTTCCCGTGATCTGCTTAATTTTTCTGCTACAATATTTTGCTCTGCAGGGATGAATGATGCCTGTAGAGTCTGAGAATGCTGTAAAGCCAGCTCCAAGGGCATCATTGCCAACCGGTTCAGAGGGGTGAAAGACTTTCAAGGTGTGAATCACTTCCAACATCTTCCTGGTATTGGTGTGCTTCCATGCGTCCTTAGGCCCCCAAGTGGCTTGCACTTGCACCCCCCCCGCAATGACACAGCTCCCCAGGGAAATTTGAACAAGTCTATCAAGACAGATTTCTTTGGCCCCAGTGGGGAGAAATGAAGTCCTGGTTTGACACTCAGCTGTGCTCTCATCCATAGTAACTCTCACCTGATGAAGGGCAGCACCAGCAAACGGGACTACAGGGAATGTAGGTGCTGGGTCCAACAATTTCAAACACACTGGATTTTTCTCATGTGGAGATGGGCCAGTGGTATTATAAGAATCAGTAGAAGAATTTTTAGGAATTCTTTTGGTAAGGCGATATTCCTCCTGGAGAATTCCAAAAACACTGTCTGGTAAGACAGCATATTATCTTAAGGAAGAAAGACCATTCTTTTGTTGGAATTGATGAAGCACCGTAGAAAGATAAGTTTTTATGAAGGTGTCAGACACAACTTACAGAGGTTCGACTTGAACCCCAGCTGGAAAAGTAAGGACAAGACCTTCTCTAGCAAGACAAAACACCTGGAAGCAGACTCTGCACAGATTAGCAAATCATCCAAGTAAGGAAAAATGTGAATGCCTAGAGTTCAACAATGGGTCACTCCTGGGGAAAGGCATTTGATAAACTCTCGAGGTGCAGTGGATAGCCCAAAGGGCAATAGAAAAAACTGACTCTATTAATCTCAGATATCTTATAAAGTGATGAGTAATGGGGATATAATCATAGGCATCCTTCAAGTCAATGGACACCACAAAGCAGAGGTTTGGGAAGTACTGTCTGCAGGGTGAGCATCTTGAACTCGGAGACCTTGGAAAATGCATTTAGAAAGGAAAGGTCCTAAACTGATCTCCTTAATAGCTCCTTTTGTGAACCAGAAAATTTCTGGAGTAGAAACCACTTATTTTTATTGAAGTAGGGATTAGTTCTATGACCCTTGAGGCCAGAATTTACCAGAGAACAGGAGGGAATAACAAAGTCTGGTCAGGCAGGTGAAGAGGAACACCCTTGAAAAGAGGTGGATGTTTTTTTCACTGCCAACTGTCAGAAACCACTGATGGCCACGCTACCTTGTTGACTGCTAACTTTAGAGATCTGACACCCAGTGGAGGACTTGAGAAAGATGGGTGCTGTGCCTCAGCACAGTCATAAGTCAGAAGGCGTTTATCCTTTTTGGGAAAAGAACCCCTCTTGTTGCACTTGACAGACTTCTAATCCTGCCATTTCCTTTTAGTGTATTCTTTTTTGTTCAGCTGGGACTTCTGTTTGGTATGCCACAGAAAATTATACTGCTTATAGTAAGGAAACATGGGTATATGAAACATTTTCACCACCCTTTGCATAATTTTACCTCTGTCATCCCAGTGTTTAAGGATCTGATTAGCTGCTGTACCAAACACAGAATCGGACTTAGGTAGAGCATTCATAATCTCATTTCAACTCCTCAGAAAAGTTCTGGTTGTACAACAAAGCATACTTCCTTATCTTCACTGGTTATGCTGGATTTATGGAAATAGTATCAGCCCCCTCCAAGGCACTTTTTAAAGTATGTTTTGAAATTCGTGAAACATTAGAAACAATACCTATGGAACAGACTTTTGCTCAGCACCTAACAATGCAGGACATTTGTTTAAACTGTACATACACTTCAACATAAACTTCCACATAAAACATTGGTAGCTAAACACTTTAAAAGCTACCATGTTGGATTGAGCCAGCTTCTTCCTCTGAGATTCGAACCATTTGCCTAATTTATCCAAAGGGAATGGATTTGAAGAAGACAGTCTTTTTATTAGAAGAGATCACTGGTGACAAAGAAGCAGGATCTGCAGACAAGGGGGCTTGGAGGCCAGGCACGGCCAAGCATACCTTGAATTTCATAAACACTTTTTTAAGCAGGTCCTCAATGAGCAGGGGAGCATTACAAGCTTTCTTAAAAACATCCTCCAGTGCTGGGATCAATGGAGGAAAGGTTTGCATGTACTGGCCCTCATTCTCCAAAAGATCATAAACCCTGCAGATCTCAGGTGCAGCCTATAATTACTCCCAACTGAATGTACCCCTACATCTATCCAGTATGTGGGAAAAAGGAAACATCTTCTTGGGTTTGTGAACCTATTCATCCTTAGAGGGAATGGACTGATCAGACTTTGGATAACCCTCCAAATCAGAATCCTTAGATGAATGAACTAAAGTGGAAGCACCGATATTACTTATAATCCAGATATACACCCCATAATCTACTGCCTAAACAATGGATCAAGCCATAAACACCATTTTAGGTGAAAAAACAGACAGTGATGTTCTACCACATTGTGGGTCTTCTGCCTCTTCTTTGCATGCCCTACACTAGTTGGAGAATACCTTGGGAGAGACATCAACACTGGCAACAAAATCTGTTCCCCTGACTTCTAAAGGGTTTGGCTATCCCATACATTGATAAGTGTAAGCAGGGGCTTATTAGTACCACACCAAGGGCCTGGAGGCAACAGAAGGTGACTGGTCTGATAGCCTGCCCAAGGCTACTGCAGAGTCATAAGCCTTAAACTGAGGCATATTTTTTTATTTATTTTTAACTTTTTTTAGGTCCACAAAAAGCAGATGGTAGAGGTTTTGTTTGTAGGGAACCGTATCTGAATCCACCTGTTTGGAGGACAAAAAAACTAACCAGATCAATGCCAAATATTGTTTGCATGGTCAGCCCAGTGAAACATGGACACCACTTACTATTCTTCCCCTAAATAGCAATCTGAATTCCATTTCAGCAGGGATATTATTCTGAATAATGAGCTGAGGAAAAAAAATACACAGTAATTTCAGTAACTCAGCTTAAAGCACATGTCACAAAGACCCTTTCAATGTGAAATTGTGAGAAACACTTTTTTAAGACATAAAAAATGAGGAATGATGTACACTTGTGAGGTATGGCCTCCCTCATCACGTTTAGCTTGTATTTCTAGTTCTTTCGCAAAGAAGTTAACAGGTACATAACTACTTTGTATCGGTGGGGGGAAATGCATTATAACCAAGAGAAGAAACTAGATAATCTTCAGACGTCCATCACAAACTCCAACAGCCCTGTAATTAGTAGGCTGTACTCCACTGGCAGCGCTGCTAGAGACAACCTAACCCCACCGCTTTTAGTACCATTGTTTGATTGGTTGTCGGTCTTGTGTGTTTTACTGGATGAGTTTGTTGCAAGTTTTACGGAGAAAAAAATTGTGCCTAGGCACCATCTGAAAGCTGGAAGTTACTTGTTTTCAGTCTGAAGAGAGAGATGGCCAGGATCATCAGGAAAAAGATCACAAAGGTCCTCTGCAGGAAAGCGCTGATAGTGCTGAGGGATAGCGAGCACTGTTTTTGTCATCTTCGAAACATGGACTCCATCCACATGATTATTGCGCAAGTTAGTAAATAACGGTCCTACTTGCCTAACCCTGTTTCCCTTGGAGACTAGAGGCATATACATCACTTTAGGGTGTTACATGTTAACACTGTGTCTAGTGATATAATAAAGGATCTTGAATGCAAAGTAAACAGGTATGCCCCAAAAGCAGCAGTACTGTGGTAATTAGCTGTACTTAGTCTTAGGAGAAAGTTTTAGGCTGTGGAGGGTAGTACCTCACACCAGTTCTGCAAAGAAGTGGGCATATCACTAATGAATGACAGGGGAAATGGGCGTGGAAATGACAGGTGTGCAGATTTCCCTGTGACAGCTTGCATATATTAGTTGTACGTCTTGCATGATGCAACACAAAGAATCCTGGCATGAGAAAAGGCAGGTGGGAATGTCATGTTCTATAATGTGTAGGACTTTTGTCTTTATATCCAATCATTATATTTCGGTGCTGTAATCCCCAACACATGCTGTTTGCAGATAAAAATCTATGTAATAATTTATGGTTTGTTCTTTAACACGAATTTGATGCCGAAATACCTCTTAACCTGTTAATTCAAAAAATCTCGACAGAGCTTGACTAAAATGGGGATACAAATAGGGACGTATTTTAAATATTGCTCTTATAAACTTAGAAAGTTGCTAGAGTGACAGGATTTGTTTTAATATACATAATAGGCATAACCACATAAACAACACTCTAGTCATACTTGACTCTGTAGTCAGGCACACTGATGTTCTACTCACCAGGCTAAACAAGGAGAAAGTTACTGTCAGCTGCCTGTCGGGTGCCAGGATCCGCCACATAACACATGCACTCAGGTCACTCCACAACAAGTACAAATATGATCCTGTCATTGTCCATGTTGGTGTGAATGACCAGAGATGTACCTCCCTGGACTACATGAAAAGAGACATGGAGGAGCTCGCCAATCTTGTAGCCCAGGCAGGTATAACCCTAGCCCTGAGTAGCATCCTGCCATCACCCAGAATGATACCACATTACAAGGACAAAATGATTGACTTCAACAATTGGCTAAGCTTCTATTGTCACTGTAAGGGGAGCCAGTATCTATCTGCCTGGGATGACATGATCGACAGACCACGATGCTTTGCCAGAGATGGCCTGCACCTGTCACCCTTGGGACTCCGGATACTGGTTAAGGCTCTTGCCACCCGTATAGTGCCTTTTTTAGGCAAGGTTCAAATGACAAATTCACTACCATAACAAGTACAAGCAAGCAAAATCCAAGGGTAATGCTGCTCAAAGCTAGAAGTCTAAACCTCAAAATGCACTCACTCGAGGCACTCCTTAAAATGGAGAACATCGACATTTGTGCAGTGACAGAGACCTGGTTCAAGGCTCCAGAGAGTACCCCTGCATTACCAGGCTATAATTCATACCACACCTTTCGGCCACCTAACCTGGACCGAAACACTAAAGGCAGAGGTGTGTCCATATTCATTAAGGATATCCACACCTCCAGGATAGCTGCTCAGCATAATGCATCTGAGATTATCTAAATGCAACTAACTCTGGGCAAGACCGCAGTCCAAATTGTAACTTGCTACAGATCCCCCACCATTCCCCAGGATTCCCACTCCTCATTTCTTGATACACTGGAAAATATTAGGGTACAACCTAAAACCCTAATAATGGGCAATTTCAATTACTCCACCATTAACTGGGAAAACTACTCATGTACCAACTCTTTTGCTCAATGTTTTCTGGAATTCATAAATTCCAACGGCTTGGATCAACATATCCATACCTCCACCAGGGGCAACAGTATCCTAGACCTGGTCATTACCAACATGGGCGGCCGGTGTTCCACACCAGAGGTCAATTCCTCATTGGTCAGATTCAACCGCAAGCTAATCACCCTAGACATCCACATCCCGCCCCACCCCCCCATTAGGGAAACCACCGTAAAAATATTCTCCAAAGCCAACTTCACGCTTCTTAAGACAGAAGTGGCAAACTTCATGACACCCATGTAGACGGACAATAGAGGTAGGACTGCTCAATCCTACACAAATGCACTTTATAAGCACTTACACAAGTGCATGGATCATGCTATCCCTAACATAACCAAGATGCTATCCTCCAAAAAAGGAAGGCAATCTGGTGGTCCCCTACGATAAACAAACTCTACAACAGAAGAAAGAAACTGCTGCAAAAAAGAGTAAAATCCCATGATTGGAGGAACTCCCTGGTCAGATGCAGTAAGAAGCTGAGATCCCTCATAAAATCCTCCAAAGTTAGTTACAAAAACAAAATCACCACTGTTTCTAAAGACAACCACAAAGCATTCTATAGCTATGTCAAGAATCTGAATGGCAACACTCAGATCTGCAATGTGTTACAGCACAATGGCACTAAATATACAGAACCAATGAATATTGCCAACATCCTGGCAGATAGGTTCAATACTAACTTTACCCCCCTCTCACTCCCTAAAGGGCTCATCTCTATACCGGAAGAATGCAATGTTCCTGTAATCATGGCTGCACAGGTAAAAACCACACTCTCCAAAGACAAGAACACAGCATCCATTGGACTTGCCAACATCCCAGGTTGTGTTCTACATGAACTAAAGAACGAACTGGCACCCCACCTAAGTACCATGTTCAATCATAGCCACACCTCAGGCTTTGTGCCCACTGAATGGTGTGCAGTGATGGTTATCCCACTCCACAAAGGGGGATCCACCATGGACCCCGGGAACTACCGCCCCATTACCCTGATGAGCCTGGAATGCAAGGCCATGGAACATATCATCATGGAACTTATAAACAAAGACATTGGTAATCTCAAAACTCTGGACCTCACCCAGTTCGGGTTTGTAAAAGGCAAATCATGTCTTCTAAACCTGATGAACTTCTTTGAAGCAGTCACCAAAGCTGTAAATGAGGATAGGGTGGTTCACACAGCCTACCTAGATCTCGTTAAGGCTTTCAACACCATCCCCAACTCTGGAATTATAGATAAACTTACTAAACTAGGTATAAATCCCTATGTCACAAGATGGGTTGCCAAATGGCTCATTGATAGAACGCACACTGTGAAAGTAACAGACTCCAAATCCATCTTCAGACCAGTGATGAGTGGAGTACCACAGGGTTCAGTCCTGGGTCCTCTCCTGTTTGGCATCTACTTCTCTGAAGTACAAGCTAACACAGAAGGTCTTTGGCTAATGAAGTTTGCAGATGACTGCAAACTAGGAGCCATAATTGAAACTCCTAATGATGTGGACATCCTACAAAAGGGCCTCACTGAGACAGATGCCTGGTGTCAAAGCCATGGCCTCAAGCTCAACGCCAAAATGTGCATTGTCATCCCTTTTGGTAAAAACTCTGTACCCATGAACTATCACATAGGTGGTAGTCTACTTAACACCAAAAGTGTGATAAGAGACCTTGGGACACAGGTGGACAGCAGTCTCTCCTTTGATAATCACATCACCACAGTAGTCAGGAAATCCTTCTACATGGCACACCTCATCACAAAAGGTGTCTCATCCAGGAAAAAAGAGGTAATTGTTCCCCTCTACTCATCACTCATTAGACCCATTATAGAGTACAATGCCCCTTTTGGTATATACCTCAGAAAACATCTACAACAGCTGGAAAGGCTGCAGAAGTACCTCACAAAGAGGATTACCAACCTCAAACAGATGCCGTACTCAGACCATCTCAAAAGACTCCAGCTTTACTCCGTCGCATATCGCCTACTCAGAGGTGATCTCTGCCTAACATACAAATGTCAAACCCAGAACTGTTGGACATGCTCCACTTAAAGAAATCTCAATCCCTCCGAGCTACATGCTCTAGGGACCTAAACCTTGTCACCACAATAAACAGAACATGCTGGAGGGACAGATTCCTGTCCCAGAGACTTCCCATACTCTGGAACAAACTACCTGTATATATCAAACAAAGCTCCTCATTAGCACTCTTCAAGAAAAATCTTCATGATTGGATGGGAAATAGGAAATTCACCCCGGGATCACTTCTGTGGCTCTGCTCAACAGGGGCACAGGAAAACAATTTTCTTGGGTGGTGAAAGCCAGGGCACCATTTTGGCTAGGCTTATATAGGCCCTAGGGCCAATAGCCTAGTACCTACCTATGAAACATTGAACCTGTACATTTTCTGAAGGATTTAAAGTCTGAAACTGAAATGTATGTCATTATTTAGTAACTTCAATCATGAGATCATTCCAGTGATTTGCCAGGAAAAAAGAGGAACAGGCCAAAAATATGAGCCAGAAATCTGGACATTCTTCAAATATCTGTACAGGTGAGAGGTATGTGCAGCCGAATATTTTCCACTTTGTTCACAAAGTGATAAAAATGAGCCTGCATTACAGTTGATGACTTATCTAAAGGTGGCTGCGTAGTTTGTTTCTGATACTTGGAAACATCATCAACAAATGGTAGCATGGGTAAAGGACAACAGTCTAGCTGCTCTGTGGGACATTAGTGACATCCCATAAAATATGGTGGTGCAATGCCAGTGGGACAAAAGTGGTAATTATGTGTAGTGGAGCAGTCAGTGCTAGTGCGAAGAGAAGCAAACAACTTAGTGTACAGTGGAGATCAATACGTTGCGTTCCACTGGTTCTTCTGCTCTCTGTTATATTTGAAAGCCCATTTACTTTCTTATTGCTCTAATATGCTCTGTACACCTAACTAAGTACAACTGGATATTAGCAAGTCTGCCTTTTGATGTACACTTCTGCCATAACTGAAGGGAAGATTTTGGAATTAATTAATGATTCCAGACGTACCATTCAACATCGTAGTATAAGAAATGTAGACAAAGCCTAAAATAATGGAAAAGCCTGAAAATATGGATAGATTTTAAATACTCATAAACTTAGAAAATTGCTGGAATAACAGGATTTGTGTTAGCATATATTTCCTGAAGTATATCAGGTCTGAAACTCAAATTAATGTCATTATTTAGTGACTTCGATCATCAATGATCTGCCACAAAACCAGATATTATGAATATTTTATGAGGAAAAGACCAAAAATATGAAGTAAAAATCTGGAAAATTGATAGCTATGATGCCAGAACATATCCAGTTATAGAACAAGAAAATACACCAGCATGTTTTTAATGTTACACCTTTCCTAGTCATGGACATTATTTATTTATTTTATTTTACATTTGTTAACCGAGTAGAGTCCGGCTGGGCAAGTAGCCCATTTTCAGCGGAGAGCTGGGGAGATAAACTCCATGACAATAGCACAAAAAGATTACAAAATTTTTAAAAGATTTACAAACAATATACAAAAAAAATTGACAGTTGCCAACAATCACAATTTACAAAAAGATGAATGTAAAACATAAAGCATTACATTTCTTAACCCTTATTACAGACAGTAATATGAAACTCATTAGATAGATAACTAAAAACCATTGTGGCATTTTCATTTGGTAGAAGTAAGACAAAAAGATAGCAGAATAGAAAACATTTGATCAAAGGCATGAGAAACTAGCCAGGAGTATTACAGGAGCATAGCCATTGTTGAGTCAAGTATTCCTTTAGGAGTTTTTTGAAGCTATGACAATGTGTGTTTTTTAAGATATTCTGGGGTAATAGATTCCACTGTTTGGCTACATTGAAGGAGAAGAGAGAGTCACCGAAGTAATTATGGGACTTTGTAACATTGAGTATGATGATGTAAAGGTACCGGGGTTGGTATTTATTTGCACTAGGTTGGAGAGTGCAGGGCAGTTTTCAGGTTTGTGGATAATACAGTGGGCAGTGTTGAGCTGATTGAGCAATAACCGATTGGGAAATTCAAGCCAGTGTAATGTTTGAAGAGCAAGGCAATGATGGGTCCTGTTGGGTATATTAGCAGGAAATGTTGCTATTTTGTTATAGCAGGAATCAAGTAGATGTAAATCAGACTTGTGCAGGTTAGAGTAATGTTGAAAACAGTAGAGAAGAATAGATAGGAGGGGGGACCTGGCTGTGGCTCGTCTGGCATTTTGAGTAAGGTAAGGTTTGGCCATATATAGAGCACAAAGTTTGATGTGAATTTTCTTTATCATGAGTGATATGTGTTTATTGAATGCTAGGTTGTTGTCTATCGTGACACCAAGTAGTTTTGTTTGGTTAACTGGTTCTATTATAGTGCCATTAGTGGAGTAGATGGAGAGAGGAGGTGGTTTTGCTTTGGATTTCCTGTCAGAGAAGATCATTAATTTTGTTTTATTTGGGTTTAGGATGAGTTGAAGTTCATTTACATAATTTTCAATATGTAGAAATGACTTTTTCAGTTTATCTTGGAGTTCTTGGGATGTGGAAGCAGAGCAAATAAGTGTAACATCATCAACATATTGAATAATAGAAGCAGATTTAGTGGCAGTGTTTAGACTATTTGTGAATATAATAAAAAGGAGAGGGCCAAGGATGGAACCCTGAAGTTACAACTCTGAATGTGATGACTTGGTTCTAAGCAACGTTACATATATGTACAGTTTTTCTCTTTGATCGTAGTAGTAATATATTCCACTAGAAGCCATAGTGTACTTGAGCTTGATCTCTAGTTCTCATCCTTTCACGCCAAAACATGAAACACTTAACTGATGACTTACATGGGCTGTTAAACCATTTTAACTTTTTAAAGCATTTTTAACCTTATAGTTAAAATTCTGCAGTTAATTATTGACTCACCATTATTCAGCATTATTTTTCATAAACATCAGATAAATTGTGTAATGGACAGATATAAAGCCATTTCACTATGGAATGTAGGATCTTTTAAGACTTAGAATAGCTTAGAAAGGAGGGGGGTGACAAACCTATACAATCAAGGATATATTTTCAATATGGTTCTTATATTAACTTAGCAAGTTGTTAGAATGACAGCTTTTGCATTAGTATGCATTTTCTGAAGGCTGTGAAGTCTCAAACTTAAATGCCTGAGTCTTTTTAATGAATGACCACAGTGCCATACAACAGACAGATCAATATTCATATCAGCACATGCATGAATATTTAGCAGTTTAACTGTGCCATCAGGAGATGTCGGGGGGGGAGGCGTGGTTTGGGCAGGACTTGCTACTGCGCATCCTGTGAGGTACTACACTAATACAAAGCCGAGTTTTCTTCATATGACAATCATGAACATTATGCTGGTTGTAGAGTGCTGTTAGTATGACTGGCTGCACAGACTTAATACTGTGTTGTACTTTAAGGGGATTTGTGTGCTGCAGTCCTGAGTATGTTATGTCCTCTTTTGGATAAGATGCCTAGAAACTATGAAACTGTTATCAGTTTGTCATCCATTCCTTATTGCAATATTACCAGCTTATCATTTTTTAATGTAACACAGGCAGGTTATTTTTCAAGGGCAATAGACACTTTATTTGTAGATGAAACAATGAAATACAAAGTTGTTTGTTAGCAGCAACCTCTCCATTAGTTACAGATTTCTTTAATGTGGAATTATTTAGATGACATTTACTTATACATAGATTGCACATATTTACTGATATTGGTAGATTGTAATGACAGAAATTTAACTAGACTTTTATGATGCAAATATTCTGAATTGGGCAGTTTTGTCATTACTGGTTCATACATTTATTCAATTGCTTGCTGGAAAAATGCTCAAAACAAATTTAAAATACACTCTAACAAGTGTACTGTATTATACAATGAATACAATTTAATACCATCAGGAATGTGAATCAAAGAACATATGTATGTTTGCATGGTCCTAAATATGTGTGGAAGAGGCCTATGATTTGAAAACAGCCCAAAGGTTAACTTTATCCACCAGTGAACAGATGTATTTTCTTTGAATGTAGGTTTCAGTGCTGTTTCAATGAATGTGAGTTTCAAGTTATTTAGAAACTATCAGTGTTTGTGCTGTAAAATTTAAAATAAAAGTTTTAAATTAAATCCAAATAATCATTGTAGAAGTAAAGCAGAAAATAGTATGCACATTACAGTGTTTATGTTAAATGGGGAGAAATAGCCAACTAATGGGAGACTGGAATGGCTGCAGGGGGAAGGGCTTTGTATGGGGGGCCTCATTTGACCATGATTTTGTGAGGCAGGAGGGGCAGGAAACTCAAAGACAGCCCTGGGCAGCACAGACTTTAGCTACGCCACTGGACTACCCAACTCTGAAACTGGCTCCCCATCCATCTGAAGGATAGTTCCTACCTAACCCAATTGAGGAGTAACTTGGACAATTGGATGGGGAACAGAAAATTCATCCCTTATTTGGCACCCATGTCTTTAATGGACACAGGCAACCTGTACATGGTTAATGTCTCAGGCCCTTGCTTGTAAATGTTTCATCTGCCAAGCCCCTGCTTACACTTATCAAGGGTACTGGAACGTGTCAGAGATTTGGGATGCATGGCTAGGCTTAAAAAGGCCCTTGTTGTCATTAGCGTAGTAAATACCTGTGAACCTATAAACCTAATAATCAATTCTAGAACTGATAGAAATGGCAGAAGAAGGAAATAAAGCCCGTACAGGTTTCTTACCTGAGCTAAGTAAATGAAGTGTCCTGTCTGTGCGTTTGAAGGGCAGTCCCAGTACTTCCAGATGATTGATCCGTCTCAACCACAGACAAGCAGTGGGAGGAACTCTCAGCTTTGATAGACTGCAGAGGGAGGGTAGCAGGCATTGCTACCCATATTCCAGTAAGGCAGCGTGTTTGTTAAACATCACATATTTCTTTTTTTTTTCATTTTATTACAATACACTGATAAAAAAGATCCTTCCTGTAATATATGGCTCACTTCTATATTGGTTTCATTTTGAAGAAATATGGAACAAGTTGCAACTTTAAAACCTTTGACAAAAATGTGTTTCAACAACATCTAAGCTTTCATAACTTGTATATAGTCCAGCAATTTCCTGAGAACAGTAGTATGTGTTCCGCAAAGCCTCTTAGTGTCATTAGCTTGAACTGTTGCATCCATAATTTTTTACCATTTTAAGCATAGAATGATGAACCATTTTGTGTTATGAAAGGATGGATGGTTACCCTTTGCACATGCAAATGGGAACCAGGTTACTTGTTATACAGTCTGACCAGAACATAAGTAACTCCCAGTGGTATTATAGACTCCTCTCCATATGTTTTCGGTACCACATTCATGAGTTGCAGCCACGGGGTAGAATTTTCTTGATCACCTCCAAAGTCATTATGGATAGAGCTACGTCTTTACTTAAATGCTTCTGTGCTTGCTTCTCCTCTGTCTCATGTGTAGGAGTGTATGAGGCTTTTTTTTACCTGTCTTTCTCAGGACATGCAGCAGTAAATTATCTTCACTGCTTTCACTACTGGCACAGTGGATTTCTGGTAAAATGAACATTATTATCTCTGTGTGGATCATCAGTCTTATCTTCCTCTTGTACAGCATAGTTTGCTATACTGGGCTATAATGGATCCTTAGTTTACTGTATAAATCCTGTACAGCATAGTCTGCTATACTGGGCTATAGTGGATCCTTAGTTTACTGTATAAATCTTGTACAGCATAGTTTGCTATACTGGGCTATAGTGGCTCCTCAGTTTACTGTATAAATCCTGTACAGCATAGTTTGCTATACTGGGCTATAGTGGATCCTTAGTTTACTGTATAAATCTTGTACAGCATAGTTTGCTATACTGGGCTATAGTGGCTCCTCAGTTTACTGTATAAATCTTGTACAGCATAGTTTGCTATACTGGGCTATAGTGGATCCTCAGTTTACTGTATAAATGTTCTGAATACCTTTTTGCCACAGTTTTGACAACCTTTCCGTACTAGAGTCCTGGTCAGCACGGTGGGGGGGGTACATTATTTAAACCTGAGTTACATTATAGTGCATGTTACCTTTTCTACAGAAATGAATATTTCTAGATTTTCAGTGAAAGTTAACTCCATGTTGGTAAGTAAATGTTTCTCCATTGTACATTTGTACAGCTCCAAGTCAGCCCGTCTTTTAAAGCCTCCTGTATGCCAAATTCATAGTGTTTGGACATTGTCTTTAAAAGAGCTATTTCCCAATTAATACATTCTCCCTCTTCCTGATTCTGTATTTGGATTCAGAATTACTTTGTCAAAATTAAGGGGATTCGGAAATAAAAAAAAACCTGAAACCCATCCAAAGCAGTGGCCATCACTTTAGCACACACGACATCTGGCATGAGTAAGCAGCTAATAGAAAATGTTATTGTGTGTCAACATGCATTTATTTAATTATTTCCTTTGTTCACCAGGAAAGTCCAAGTATGTAAACACGACCCTTTTCAATGGATGCTCGAAGAGAAAAGTTCTGCAAGACGTAATAACAGAAGTACATATATGACATACAAAATACACAATTAACATTTAGCAGCATTACATTCAAAGATCCTGCAGTGGTAGAATTGTTGCCTTACAGCAAGAGGTTCTCCCGTTTGATTCTCGGCTGGAGTGCAGGGAGTGCCTTCTGTGTGGAGTTTGCATGTCCTCCCCGCGGTTGGGTGGGCGTTCGAAAGACATGCGTAAATGGGCTTGCCTTCGTTGAAGGTTGAACCTCCAGCTGGCACCTCAGTGTTCGTCAAAATCTACTGCCAATCATTAGTGGACCGGAGTTCCGCTGTGGTGACCCCTAACCGGGAAAAGCCAAAGGACATCAACAACATTCAAAGATCCAAAAATATTTACAGGAGTACTTATACAATATACAGAATGTCCAGGTAAGATTAACAACACTGCAGACAAAATGAAGATTAATAAAGCAGATAATTACGAAATAAATAAGTATATTTTGCAGCAACATTATCAGCACTGGGTGCAGTTAAGTAGTATTACATTAGTTCAGATATAATCATATGCATTCTGTTATATGAAGACTAGAAGATAGTAAAGTAAGAGATAGTCACTGACGTGTGTGTACATAGCAGAAGTATAGAAGAAGTAGTTAAGGAATTATTTAATCTGGGGAATAGCAGCAACATAACCCAGGGTCAAGCAAACAATTTTACCTTATCTTTGAAGTGATGTGAACGTTGAGGAGTCTGCCCTAAGAGGGAATTGAGTTCCAGTATTTTGAGATACAGTTGGAGTAAAGAGCATTTTCTGCTTTGTTGTGAGATTTGTGAATTGAGGGGTGATGTTTGTCAGAGGGCTCTATTTGTGGGGTGCAATTGCAGTATACTTTTTAGGCAGGGCATTTGTTAGAGTGAAAGACTAATCTGTGTGCAAATTGAGATGAGAGGAGCTGAGGTACTTCAGTGCAATTCAAATGCCTTGGGGCAAAACAGTGACGTGGATTATGGCTTGTTAGAAGCCAATTTGACTGTTTTATTATAGCATTGCTGTAGTTTAATTGACAGTGTGGACTGAAGGTGGGTGAAAAGTGAAAAGGCATGAAGTGTGGATGCTAATATGATCCAGCTGTTTTCAGTCCCATATTGTTTGTCTCTATATAGCAGACCTAACTTCTAATGTGTGTTTTTTTTATTGCTTGTTGGATGTAGAGACTGAGTACAGATTTATAGGTTATTACTAGGCTAGCTGCCCTTGAGGGCCATTTTAAGCCTAGCCAGGTTTCCTTCTAAAAGTGATAATCAAAGCCTGTTTTTGTGTTTCTGATGTTAACACCTTAACCATTATAACAACTCCCATCTAATGATGATGTGATTATAATCCCTAGTAATTTAGTATTGGAGACTACCTCAATATTTGTGTCATTTGCAGAGGTGATTTGAAAGTTAGCTTTGCATTTGATACGAAACTTACGAGTGAAAATAAGAAGCTTTGTCTTTTTTTGGTTTAGCTTTAGGTCTAATTTTGCTAGCCAGTTTTCTGTGGAGAAGAATGACTCATGCCAGCTGTTGCAGAAGAACAGAGATTTATGCAAAGTAGATAAGGGTTACATCATCAGTGTACTGGACTAGTTTGGCATGTTTTGAGGCAGTATGTAAACTACTGAGAGATATATTAAACAGAAGTTTAGAGCACTGGGGAGCACTGTCAGAGTCTGGTAAAATGGTTGGGATGCTAGATTGCCATTTAACAGCTTGAGATTTAGCTGAATAGGCACTTTATTATGACAGTGTCAAAGTCTTTAGCTAGGTCTAAGAAGTAGGCAGATACAATATTACCTTTTATTGCGACTATGATTACATTATTAGAGAAGTCTATTAATATAGCAATAACCCACGCCTGGGTGTGGGTAATGCTGGATTTACCCATGGTTGTCTTTGTTTGGCCACTCGGGATTCGCCCTCGTGACCAAATCACACCAACCGTGGGTAAATCCAGCATTACCCATACCCAGAAGTGGGTTATTGCTATTATACAATGACATTATTTACGAAAAAAAATAATTACTTTTCTTAAATAATGGCATTGTATAATGCCTCCTTGCTGCCCTTCCACAACTGTCTGGTATTCTGCGGCAGTTCTGATGTATTGCGCATGCATATGCTTACACAGTACATCAGAGCTGTGGGCAAAAGCAATGGAGAAAGCAAGATCTCCGTTGCTGTTTACAAACTGTTTCGCTATGTTAAAGGAGTTTAACATAGCAAGACAGCTTTAAAAAAAGCAACAGAGAATCTCCGTTACTTTTTTTAAAGCTGTCTCGCTATGTTAAACCCATTTAACAAAGCAAGACATTATGAAAAAAAGCAATGGAGAAAGCAAGATCTCTGTTGCTTTTTAAAGTGTCTCGCTATGTTAAATGGGTTTAACATAGCAAGACAGCTTTAAAAAAAAGCAATGGAGATGCTCCGTTGCTTTTTTTAAAGCTGTCTCGCTATGTCAAACTATTTAACATAGCGAGACAGGTTGTAAAAAGCAACGGGGATCTTGCATTCTCTGTTGCTGTGAAAAAAAATGTTATACTAATGGAAAAAGTCCGGGTGACCGGACCTTTTTCAATTACTATAACTCTGATTTACAATGTGCACGCTGACCAATCAGCGTGCATATTTTGGAATATTAATGGGGGGGTCATAGTATAATGTAGTAGTTGTAGAGTGGTTTGGTCTTAACCCATGCTGAATGGGAGACAGGAGGTTATTGGTAAGAATGTGGTCAAGGGGTTGAGAATAAATTCATCGTTCTAAGATTTTTGATAGAGGGGTTTGTGACTATTGGTCTGTAGTAGGAAGGATCAGTTGTGTTACCTCCTTTGTGCAGGGATAGGATGAGTGATTTTTTTCCATTATGAAGGGATAGTGGATCTGTTGGTGAGTAGTGAGTCAGACAGAGTATCGGACTGCAACTAACTTTTCTGCACTAATATCACTGGCAGAAATAAAATGCTCAGATTGCCCAGTTAAGGTGAACCACCAATCCACAATCTAGTCATATTCAACCCTGTGTTGAGTAGTAGACAATATGTCATTTTCCCCAGAGAATCGTGTTAGTAGAACAGTAGGGATTGATGTTCCATGCATTCTAATCCTAGAGATACAACAGAGAGTAAGCTAACCAGGGTAACTGTTTATCACTGATACTTTGCAATACCTGTTGTTCAAAATGTTCTATTGTGTCAGTTGGAAACTTATTCTTTAGGAGAAGGAAAATAGAAACACCATAAATGGCTAAGACAGCTACAGCTTTTGGGATCCTTTACTGAGCTCTTCCTTCACATCATTTGCTTTGGTGCATCATTATATTTGGGTGGTGTACATCTTTTAACAATGTACATGCCTGATAACACAGCATACATGACCTGTTGTTAGCTTCTTGAAAAGAAAAGTGTAGGTTAAAGATCTGCTGTGTTCATTGTCTAAGAAATTTGAAAATTCCTGTAGTCATTTGTTTTCTAAACAAATGATGCCAATGGTAGGAAACACATTAACATGACATGGGCTTGAAGGTTATGCCATGAAATGTGTGACAGGGAGGGAAACAAGATTTATGCATTGTTAGGTCTGAATAAGTCAGGGTCCAGAGGTACCCACTTCTATAAATGTCACAATAAATAAATACATAAATAAATACATAAATAAAAAGGAAATCTGTAATCTGCTTAGAGAGGCACTATAACCAGAAAGACTGCTGAGTAAATACTTTAAAAAAATTGTAGTTTTTTAAAATAATTCAAGGTAAGTATTGCACTACTTTATTCATCATACTAATTAAATACACTATCCTCAACCGATCTGAAACAAAGTGTTTATTTCCTAATTTAACATATTTTACATTAAAAATGTAAAATAAGTAATTGTACACACAACAGAGTATCACTACTGCTAGATGCTGAGATAATCAAAACGTAGCAAATGGGGATAAAAACCTTAAATATTATTTGTTATTTAATTGCTGAGCCAGACTTAATTGCTGAACATCTTTATACACACACACACACACACACACACACACACACACACACACACACACACACACACACACACACTGATGCAGAAACACTGCAAAAATGCATTTTAAGACATAGTATGGCAAATATTTATGCCCTCTTGAAATGCCCTGTAGTATAGACAGAGTTACCCACTATATATATATATATATATATATATATATATATATATATATATATATATATATATATATATATGTGTGTATATATATATATATATATATATATATATATATATATATATATAAATATATATATATATCTAGATAGGTATATGTATGTATATATATTTATACTTAGTTGACTGGATTTGTCCCACTAGGATAATGGCCTGTTTTCAGATGACACCCACAGGGGTATTCTTACTCTCTAAGAGATGTTTCACCAGGTCACTGGGGAACTTCCGCCAATCATTTTGCATCTTTCTGTTTCTGATGCAGAGGCCACTGGGAGGAGCTGCAGCATGGAGATGGCAGGAGGATCCCTATCGACAAGCAATAATGAGATGTGGAGCTTAGTTATAATAATGGATACGGATGAGGTTTTAGTAGTTAAACTGAGATTGGACACAATAATGAGATGTGGAGCTTAATAACAATGGATACGGATGAGGTTTTAGTGGGTAAACTGAGATTTGACATAATAATCAGATGTGCTGCTTAGTTATAACAATGGATACGGATGAGGTTTTAGTGGGTAAACTGAGACTGGACATAATAATCAGATGTGTAGCTTAGTTATAACAATGGATACGGATGAGGTTTTAGTGGTTAAACTGAGATTGGACATAATGATGAGATGTGGAGCTTAGTTATAACCATGGATACGAATGAGGTTTTAGTGGTTAAACTGAGACTGGACATAATAATCAGATGTGGAGCTTAGTTATAACAATGGATACGGATGAGGTTTTAGTGGTTAAACTGAGGTTGGACATAATAATGAGATGTGGAGCTTAGTTATAACAATGTATATGAATGAGGTTTTAGTGGTTAAACTGAGGTTGGACATAATAATGAGACGTGGAGCTTAGTTATAACAATGGATATGGATGAGGTTTTAGTGGGTAAACTGAGTTTGGACATAATAGTCAGATGTGGAGCTTAGTTATAACAATGGATACGGATGAGGTTTTAGTGGTTAAACTGAGATTGGACATAATAATCAGATGTGTAGCTTAGTTATAACAATGGATATGGATGAGGTTTTAGTGGTTAAACTGGGACTGGACATAATAATGAGATGTGGAGCTTACTTATAACAATGGATACGGATGAGGTTTTAGTGGTTAAACTGGGACTGGACATAATAATCAGATGTGGAGCTTAGTTATAACAATGGATACGGATGAGGTTTTAGTGGTTAAACTGAGATTGGACATAATGATGAGATGTGGAGCTTAGTTATAACAATGGATACAGATGATGTTTTAATGGTTAAACTGAGATTGGACATAATAATCAGATGTGGAGCTTCGTTATAACAATGGATAGGAATGAGGGTTTAGTGGGTTAAACTGAGATTGGACATAATAATGAGATGTGGAGCTTAGTTATAACAATGGATACAGATGAGGTTTTAGTGGGTTAAACTGAGATTGGACATAATAATCATATGTATAGCTTAGTTATAACAATGGATACAGATGAGGTTTTAGTGGTTAAACTGAGGTTGGACATAATAATGAGATGTGGAGCTTAGTTATAACAATGGATACGGATGAGGTTTTAGTGGGTTTAACTGAGATTGGACATAATAATCAGATGTGGAGCTTAGTTATAACAATTGATATGGATGAGGTTTTAGTGGGTTAAACTGAGATTGGACATAATAATGAGATGTGGAGCTTAGTTATAACAATGGATACAGATGAGGTTTTAGTGGGTTAAACTGAGATTGGACATAATAATCAGATGTGGAGCTTAATAATAACAATGGATACAGATGAGCTTTTAGTGGGTTAAACTGAGATTGGATATAATAATCAGATGTGGAGCTTAATAATAACAATGGCTATGAATGAGGTTTTAGTGGGTTAAACTGAGATTGGACATAATAATCAGATGTGGAGCTTAATAATAGCAATGGCTATGAATGAGGTTTTAGTGGATTAAACTGAGATTGGACATAATAATCAGATGTGGAGCTTAATAATAACAATGGCTATGAATGAGGTTTTAGTGGATTAAACTGAAATTGGACATAATAATGAGATGTGGAGCTTAATAATAACAATGGCTATGAATGAGGTTTTAGTGGGTTAAAATGAGATTGGACATAATAATGAGATTTGGAGCTTATTAATAACAATGGATACGGATGATGTTTTAGTGGGTTAAACTGAGATTGGACATAATAATCAGATGTGGAGCTTAATAATAACAATGGCTATGAATGAGGCTTTAGTGGGTTAAACTGAGAATGGACATAATAATCAGATGTGGAGCTTAATAATAACAATGGCTATGAATGAGGTTTTAGGGGGTTAAACTGAGAGTAGACATAATAATCAGATGTGGAGCTTATTAATAACAATGGATACGGATGAGGTTTTAGTGGGTAAACTGAGATTGGACATAATAATCAGATGTGCTGCTTAGT
>NC_056729.1:1751648244-1751659513 GCF_019279795.1 Protopterus annectens
GTTTCGAGTCTGACATGGCTCCAGCAACTCTGACTCTGTGGGTTCTGTCTTTGAGCCAGTTTGCGACCCATCTTGTGACATAGGGGTTTATATTTAGGCTGGATAGCTTATCTATGATGCCCGAGTGGGGTGGTATTGTGTCAAATGCCTTTGCAAGGTCCAGATAGGCTGTGTGGACTACCTTACCTTCATCTATGGCCTTGGTGACTGTTTCGAAGAAGTCGATCAGGTTCAAAAGGCAGGATCTGCCCTTGACGAAGCCAAATTGGATATGATCTAGTGTCTGTAGGTCCCCAATGTCTTTGTTTATGAGTTCCATGATGATCCTCTCCATAGCCTTGCAGACTAGGCTAGTCAGGCTTATGGGGCGATAGTTTCCAGGGTCCACAGAGGTGCCACTTTTGTGGAGTGGGACCACTGTTGCTGTACGCCATTCTTTGGGCACATATCCTGTAGTGAGGCTGAGATTGTACAGCAGTTTTACTTGAGGGATTAGTTCTTCTTGGAGTTCATGTAGGACGCAACCCGGGATGCCATCTGGTCCCATGGAAGCAGTGTTTTTTGCTTTGGAGAGGGCGGCCTTCACCTGAGCATCAGAGATGTTTGGGAGGCTGCACTCTGCCGGGATAGATACTTGCTCTTTTTGGGGGGGGGATTATATCACCCCAGGTGGGACTCTAACCCACAATCCCTGGCTTAGGAGGCCTATGCCTTATCCATGGGCATATAATGGGCATGAAATAGAATAAATGAGCAAAACAAATATAATAAAGGGCAAAAAGAGGCTCATTAAGCAGAAATAAAGTACGGCTACTGCATGTTGTTTGGCAAAGTACTGTGTTTTTGCATAAACTGCTGTTTTGCATTGATTAAAGTTATTCAGGGCATAACTAGAGTTATTCGAAGTATCTCGAAGTATGTAAAAGTGCGTACAGTGTGCGGTTATTATTGTGCATTTATTCCAGACAGTTTGTTGTGTGCAAAGTGCAACTGTTTCACAAAGTGTAGTCAAAATATAGCCATTTCAAAAATTATCTTGTGCTGGGTGTGTCTGTTTGCAAAGTGCCGCCATTACAGAGTGTTTCATGCACTGTAAAGAGTTATTTCACAAAGTACAACCATTTTGGGAATGTTTCGGTGTGCTGTGTACTGTTTGTTTGCAAAATGCAATTACTTTGAAATGTTTTTAGTCTGAGCTTATTCTGCCCAGTTTATTTGCACAGTGCAATTATTTTGAGATGTTTCTTAAGCTGATATGAGATGATTTCTTACAGTACAGTAATTTCAAGAGTATTCTTGTGCCAAGGAGACTTATTTCACAAAGTTCAATTATTCAGAGGCTTGGTGTGCTATTGGGCATAGTTACAAATGCTGGCATAAATTTCTTGCAAAAGCCTTCACTGGTAAGTGTTAATATGGCAGATGCATTTCAAAAACCAGGACCACTTGTATTTGATCAGAATATTGCAGACAATTGGAGAATATTTGAGCAAGAAAACAATATTTTCATGCAAGCAGCTTATTCTGACAAAGATCCACTAGGGCATTCATTTTGCTAAACCTAGCTGGGGCAGAGGCCATTGAAAGAGAAAGTTCATTTGTGTATGCACCAGCAGTACATGAGGGTGAAAGTGAAAACCATCATATTGTTGTACAGGCTGAATCAAGGGAAGACCCCGAGTGTTTGAAACGCAAGTTCAGGTAAATGTGTAGCCCCCAGATAAATGTTACAGTAGAGAAGCATTTGTTTTACACAAGAGATCAAAAGCAAGGGGAACCTTTTATAGCTTATATTACTGACCTTAGAAACAAAGCTAAAATGTGTAGGTTTCATGATTTAAAAGATGAGTTAATAAAGGACAGGCTTGAGTGTGGTATTAATAGTGCTGCAGTGAGAAAGATTTTGCTTTGTGACAGTGATCTAATGCTGAGCAAAGTTACTGAGATTTGTCAAATCCATGAAGTTACAGAAAGGCGCACAAGTATGCTTGCAAGTGATAAGAGTATGGTTTCAGCAGGGTTCAGAGCAAATGAAGACAAGAGAACATGCAACACGTGACTAGCAGAAGCAGGCCTGAGCACATGGCACCTGCCACCTCTGCAGGCACCCTAGGTACAACCCATAGTTTTCTAGCAAGTTCTAAGAGAAGGACATGCTTAGTGCACTACAAGGGTGAGTCAGCAAAACTCAAGTCAAGCTTTGTTAACTGTCGCAAGTGTGGTGCCTATCATGAGTCTAAAAGAGAAAAATGCTTAGCATTTGGTCAGCAATGCCACAAGTATGAAAAATGGAACCATTTTCAAAAGTTTTTCAAATCAAGTAAATCTCACGTACCTATAAAGAAAGGTTACTTAAAAAAGCAAGTTGATCATATAGAGAGCTGCAATGCTATTTTCTCCTTAGACGGTGTATCAGTATTTGTGAAAATGTTGATGCAGTGAATTTGTTGGCAAAGAACTAAATGTTTTGTACTGTCTAGATCAACGGGAAATCCACCAAGCTCAAAGTAGACACTGGTTTAAAGTGTAATGTTATGTCAGCAGACACATTTGCTAAGGTGAGAGCTGTTGAGCAACTTAATGTGACCAGTTGTGCGAACCGTAATGCTTATAGAGGCAAAGAGATTCAAACCAAAGGCTCAGTAGTGCTTTCATGTTATTTGGCTAGTAACTGCTATAGCTTACTGTTTTATGTAGTCCAAAGACCTATGCAGTCATTATTGGGCCTTAGAGACAGTTTGATAGTGAATCTTTTTTCCTTTGCCAAAGAAGTTCATTATATAAGCACACATCCTAGTTCCAATTTTACTGAAGCTATTTTCTTAGAGTATGCTGATGTTTTCGATGACAAGTTAGGCAAACTTCCAGTTGTGTATTCTATGTTAGACCAAGAAGTCAGTTCAGTGGTCAGACCAGCAAAAAAACTTCTGATAGCTATGCAGAATAAAGTCAAAACTCAGTTGGATAAAATGGTGCAGTAAGGTGTAATTTGTCCAGTTACAGAACCAACTTAGTGGGTGTTGTCCATGGTAGCAGCCCACAAAAAAGGCTCAGACAAAATCAGAACATGCATTGATCTAAGAGATTTGAACAGAACATTAAAGAGACTGCATCATCCTATGTGTACAGTTGAGGAATTCCAAGCCCTAATACCGAATGTCACTGGTTTTTCTGTCTTGAATTAAAAAAATTAATTTTGGCAAGTGATGCTTGATCACAAGTCTTCACTACTGACTACTTTCAGTACCCCATTTGGGAGATATAGATTCCTCAGGGTGCTATTTGGAATAAATTCTGCAAGTGAAATCTTTCAGTGTGCAATGGAGGAAATTTTTTTCAGGTTATCCTTGTGCCATAATAGTAGATGATTTATTGGTTGGAGGCAATGGTGAAGCAGAGCATGACAGAAACCTAAAGAGAGTTTTAGACAGAGCATGTGAAGTGAACTTGAAGCTCAATCCTCTGAAGTGTAAATTCAGACTACCAGAAGTTACATATGTAGGTCATTTATTTATAATAATTGGCTTGCGACCAGTCCCGTCCAAGCAAGCAGCCATTCTTGAGATGCCAGCACCAGATAATGTTCAAGCTCTACAACGTTTTCTTAGTATGGTCAACTATTTAGACACGTTTATACTAGGCTTCAGTGAGCTGACAGCACCTTGGAGAGAGGGGATGCACAAAAATGTTACATGGTATTGGTTGGAACAGCAGCAGAGAGCATTTGAAGACCATAAGCAGAAAATTGCCACCCCACCTACATGAAGATACTATGATGTCAATAAACCAGTAACTCTTTCCTGTGATGCTTCAAAATTTGGTCTCGGTGCACTTATTTTTCAAGAAGGTAGATCAGTAGCGTATGCATCCAGAACTCTTACCCAAACTGAAATGCAATATGCTTAAACTGAGAAAGAACTTCTGGCAATAGTATTTGCATGTTCAGAATTTCATGATTATATTTATGGTCGAGCTATTCAGATTGAAAATGATCACCGACCTCTAGTCACTATTTTCAAGAAGCCTATGCATTCAGCTACAGCGAGATTACAAAGAACGATGCTCAGATTGCAAAACTACTTCTTCAAAATGGTCTCTACAAAAGCCAGACTTCTTTATCTGGCCGATCCCTTATCCCAATGGCCCAGAATTGCAACAGAACAAGTTAATGCAGATAATTTCGACTTCGCTGTCATGGAAGTGCGTAATTTTTCTACCATGAGACTTGATGAACTGAGAGATTATACAAAGACTGATCCAGTTTTGGAAAAGCTCAAACACTACATTAATGTTGGATGGCTGTCAAAGCAATCTAGTGTACCACTTGAAGTGCAAATGTATTTTCCTTACAGAGATGATATGTTGATGGACGATAACATTATTTTTAATGGTTGTAAAATTGTTGCTCCTGCTTCCTTAGAATGTGAATATATCCAGATTTTCCGTCATGGTCACCCAGGTTCTGAATCTACCAAAAGAAGAGAGGACTAGTATTTTGGCCTTCTATAGTAAAAGACATTGATAAAGTACTTTCTCCTTGTTCAGTATGCAATAGTACTAAACGGCATATGCAAAAAGAACCACTTTAGCTAAGTCAAGTTCCTGAACTACCTTGGGCAACAGTAGCCACTGATATATTCGAGTGGAACAATCAGCATTGCGTAGTGTTGGTAGACTCTTATTCTAATTGGTTTGAGATTGGTTTACTACCTAACCTAATATCCACTGCTATCACCAAGTTGAAACATCATTTCTCAGTCCATGGTAGTCCACACAAAGTTATTTCTAACAACTGAACCCATTTTAACAGTCAGTTGTTTCAGAAATTTGCAAAATAATGTGACTTTGTACATGTAACTAGTAGTCCAGAATATCCACAGTCAAATGGACTAGCTGAACGTGCAGTACAGAGTGCAAAACAATTACTGGAGAAGTCAAAGTGTGATAATACCTATGTCTTTTTGAATTTACTTAATCTCAGAAACATACCCTGTGATGATATACTTGGCTTGCCTGCTCAGAGACTTCTATCTATGCAAATTGGAACAACATTGCCTATCAGTTTCAGTTTGTTGAGGCCTAAAACAAAGAACAACAGAACAATCAGAGCTCAACTATTCAGAAAGCATTCCTTCCAGAAGTCCAGTTATGATAAATCAAGCAGATTTCATCATCCATTGAAAGAAGGAGAGACAGTGAGGATACAAACAGTGAAAGGTTTCAACAGGATTGGTCAAGTAACAGGTACATGTGCTGAACCAAGATCCTACTTTGTAGTATCTGACGCTGTGAAGTACAGGTGAAATCGCACTCATCTTCTTCCTGTATCAGAATCACAATTGCAGCATTGTTCCTGTGATATAGACTCTAGATCTCAGAGCAATCAAGACAATGCTCCTGTTGCAGAACATGTCTTAACTTCTACTTCCATTCCTGATGATGTTCTTGATGTCCCCAAAGTTGAGCATTCAGCAGAGACAGTCCTAGTTGCTAGACCTAATTCTAATTTCTATGTCATACGATTTGGTCATATTTCCAGACCTAGTGTGAAATATACAGCAACCTGGACATACTTGTCTATATGTATTTAGTTCTGTGTAGCTGCATGGCAAAGAATTATTTGTATCAATTGCATGTCAATTAATGTCATCAGTATCATATGAATCATTTCTCAAAGAGGGAGTATGTAGAATAGTGTGTCAGTGCTGCACCTTTAAGAAGCATTTCAAGGACAGCATGTGCATATAAAATGCAAGCATGTGATAGCTTCAGTACCATTTTGAGAGTGCAACCAGAGAGTGAGCACATATGAGTGTAATAGCTAGTTATTTATATATTTATCTAAGTTTTAAATTATTAAGCCTCAATCCTGATGTATCTGTACATAATAAAGCTGCTTGAACAGAACACGCGAATGCTTGTCTGTTTTATTCTGACTGGATGAAATACACTGAGGGATGCTGTAAACAGCATCACAGCCCCCCTACCCCTCCATAGGAACTGGCACATATGTACAAACCTACAGCAAAGTACTATATGAGCATTTATGTAGCTGCATGGAATCAGGAATACCCGACAGGACGAAATCATGCTCCTCAAGGAAGAGTAAACCTGTCTGGTGGACATCTGCAATAAATAAACTCTATAATTAAAGGAAAAAAATTGCTGTCCAGGACCAAGAAGGAGTAGATGCCTAATTGGAAGCAGTATCTCTGTAGCCTGAACAAACAAATAAGAGCACTAGTGAAATCCTCCAAAGCAGACTTCAAGTCCAAATTGGCCACATCTGCTAAAGACAATCATAAGGCTTTCTTCACATATATCCACATTCTCAAAGGAAGTATCCAAATCTGATCAGAGCTGGTGGTCAAGGATGCCACATTCACAAATGCCATAGATATAGCCAACCTGCTGGCAGGCAGGTTCAGTGAAAACTTCACCAATCTGTCCCCTCCCTCATCAGTAAATCAGGACATCCCCAGTACCTGCCCCCTTCCCTTATCTCTAGGGAACAATTCCTCACTGCCCTCTCAAAGACAAACAATACAGCCTCCCTGAAACCTGATAACATCCCAGGCTGTATCCTGCATGAACTCAGGCAGGAACTTCCAGCACCATTAGACACCCTATTCAACCAAAGCTTGAGTACCATTTTTGTCCCAGCTGAGCGGAGGACAGCCACTGTCATCCCTTTGCAAAAGGTGGCACGTCCACTGATCCAGGAAATTATAGACCTATCAGCCTAACTAGCCTGATCTGCAAGGCCATGGATCAGGTTATCATGGACCTCATTAACAAGGACATTGGCAACATCCAAACACTCAATCCCACACAATTTGGTTTTGTCAAGGGGAGGTCATGCCTGTTAAAGTCGTTCATCGTCTTTGAGATAGTTACAAAAGCCATGGATGAGGGGAAGACAGTGCACACACCTACCTTGACCTGGCCAAAGCATTTGATATTATTCCCCACTCGGGTATAATAGATAAACTAGGCATCAATCCATATGTTACCAGATGGGTAGCAAACTGGCTCACTGATAGAACTCACCTAGTCAAAATAGGGGAAGCCACCTCAAGCAGTAGACCTGTAATGAATGGTGTACCCCAGGAATTGATCTAGGGACCTCTGTTATTTGGGATATACTTTTCTGAGGTGCAGCCTAATACCAGTGGGCTATGGGTGACCAAGTCTGTGGAAGACTGCAAGCTGGGTACTGTCATCAATTCCCCTAGTGATGTGGACATCCTCCAAGAGGGTCTCACCCAAACAAATGACTGATGCCAGAAACATGGCCTCAAACCGAATGCCAAAAAATGTATCATCATCCCATTTGGGGAGAGTAATGTCCACACAAATTATCACATTAATAATAAGGTCCTAAGCATGCAATGAGTTGTGAAGGACTTGGCGACCCCGGTTGATAGCAAACTGACTTTTGACCACCATATTGCCTCTGTTGTATGGAAAGCTTTTCACATGGCCCACCTCATTAGTAAGGATATCTCATCCAGGGACAATGTGGTTATACCATCCTTGTATTCTTCACTTATTAGACACATTATTGAGTACAAATGCCCCTTTTGGCATGTACCTCACGAAGCACATGCAGCAGCTGGAGAGACCACAGAGGTTCCTCACCAGGAGAATCCAGGGCTTCAGACATCTACCCTACAGAGATAGGCTAAAGGCCCTGTCCCTCTACTCAGTCTCCTACAGATTCCTCAGAATTGACCTCTGTCTGGCATATTAAGCCATCTCAGACCCTGCCTTGATGGGACTGCTTCATATTTGCAAGTCAAGCTTCACTCGAATAACCTGCACGCACGACCTCAGTCTGGTCTGTGATATCATTAGGACTTGGTGGGACAGATTTCTGTCCAGAGTCTTCCCCTTTTGTGGAATAGATTCCTTCTCCATGTCAAGCAGAATACATTATTAACCCTTTTTAAGCGCAACCTGGATAACTGGATGAGGAACAGAAAATACACCCCTGGGATTCCACCCAATGTCCCTGCTGAACAGTGGCATAGGGTGCTGACTTTTGGAACATGGGCTAAATTCTTGGCTAGGCTTGTAAGGGCCTTAGGGCCAATAGCCTAGTAACTTCCCATGATCTTATGGTAGAAATATCTGGAATGAGGGTGGGAGTGCAAGGTAATTTCAAAAACCATTGCAAAATTATCTTAGCTAAAGTTGTGCTTATTTCAGGGTACAGATGTTTGTCGAAATACTGGAGATAGCCAAAAGCCTGTTTTTTTTTTGTTTTTTTTTTGGCGAGGGTAATACGCGATTAATTAAGAAATGTAGCAAATGAGATGGCAACAGTTTGAAACAATGTGTCTTATCATTCAGCATTGTAAAACAGAGAGGAAAATTTGTAACAAAAAAGAGAGAAACTTTTCTGGTTTTATTGTACTACACAATAAAATAAAGAGGAACAACAAAAAAAGGAAATGACAAAACTAGGACAGGAAGTTGAACCAATAAGTAAAGTACTGGAGGATAGTAATAATGAGAAAGATGGATGTTTAACAAAAGAAAAATTGAAAATGTGCAAACAGGTTACAAAAACAGGTTACTGCTGAAAATAGGTTTTACGTTCTGGAAGCAGATGGTGGATATGAAGGAAAAGAAGGCAAACAAGAAATAAAAATGTATAGAAAAAATTGGGGATTGAGTGAAAGTAAAGAAAAGGAAATAAATCTCCCAACTATAGTTAAAAAAGACATCAGGATTCCTTCAGTTAATGTGAATGGTATAAAACTTGATGTAAGAAGCTCATTTTTTTTGAGTGATGTAAAACTCAGGATCAAGACGTTATTATTTTATTATATATTTAATTTATAGGGCAGAATGAAAGAATGCAGGCGCAGAGCTTGTGGGGGATATTGAATTTAGTTTTGGTATGGATACATGTTCTGGGTTTGTAGTTTTAAGAAAGAAATGGTAAGATATAAAAGTGTTGGATTTTTATTGTTTTTGTACTAGGAAAGGCTACTGGGTTAGACGTATTAATTAGGAAGGGGTGATGTATAGAATAATAGATGTATGCCTTTACTGTGGTGAAGCAAGGGTAGGATTTATTCAAAATGTTATTGCCATATGTGAAGATGAATGATTTTGTACTCACGATGATGAGGAATTTGAATTGCATTATTACAGAAATGGAAAATAAGGTTTCAGCCGATCTTAGAAAAAGCTACGATTTGAAGAAATGTGTCAGTTACGTCTGAGATAGGAAAGGTAATCTACATTCTTCGCAGGTAGTATAAATAAATATTTTTATGCTTTGTCTAAATAATTAAGAGGTTGATTTAGACGTTATTGTTATAGGATTTTCTGATGATTTAGCTTGACTGGAGATGGGGTAAATTAATGTGTTATAAAAACAGGGAAAGGAGTAAAAAATGACAGGGATAAATAGTCTGAGTAGTGATTTTTTTTTTTAGGCTTGCGATAGATCAGGTAGCGAAGGCTATATCACAATGAGACGTGTTTGTGGGATGTGGACTAGTTAGCATTTATGGAAAATATAAAAAAAGTACATATGAAGTGAGAAGAAAAGATAAGAGAAAAAACATAGTTTAAATGTACATATATTTTGGAAACTTGGATGTGTTGTTGGGGAAAGATGAGACACTATGTTAGAGAAAGAGAAAATGAAGGAAAGAAAGAAAGAAAGAAAATATATTAAGAAAATAGACAAAGGTTTAAGATGCAGTTGTATAAGGGAGCAGCATAATGTTAAAGGTAGGAGGGAACAGGCATCTCCTTTTTGTCAAAGTACATAGTACAAAGGAGAAGTCCAGATAAAATCATTTTAGCTATCAAATCTAGGAGAGTCCCTCTATGATATGCCTTCCTATGGGAGGAAAAAATATGCCTTGTTGCAGTTTCAAGTAGTTTATTCGGTTAAGTAAGTTGATGGATGAGTGTTCTTGTTCTAGTACATTCCATTCAACAGGTCAATAATTTCAAGGCAGTTACAGGCAGTGGTGGAAGTCCTCATTTTTCTTCCTCATGATGATGGTAGACTTTTTATATACAGGGGAGGTACTCACTTAAAGTCACTTTAGACTATTAATTCATTGATTTTTATTCCATGGGCAGAGAAAGCCTAAACAAAAGGTTCTGAGATCTCAAACTTTACTTGCATTTTTCCTCCTACGTGTATGCATCTGTATAAAAAGAGAACTGTGACTTGTTTCCACTGTGACCTCTTTCCCTGGATGCATGTATTGTTCAAAACATTCACCTAGTATAGCTTTAATTGGCTACCTGTCCTATGTATAAAAAGGTCTTTCCTCATCAGGAGGAAGATGAATGAGCATTGGTCACATAAATCATGTATATGAGCCTCTTATAAGCAGGCACTATAAACTTTTTTGCTACACAAGAGAAGATTAGCCTTTATAATGTATTTCAGTAGATATGAGCCCCGTAGACATGTGGCCCATAAAAGTGGGCACAGCCTCTCATATTACATGTGATAGACTGGAGAAAATTATTTAATAAAGCTGTCATAATTGGATCCAAGGAATATGAGCCCCACAGATGCAGACACAGCCTCTCATATTACATGAATTACAAAGCAGACTAATAAAGTCTGATGACAGCCTCATAAAAGTAGGAATTTTCAATGATCAGAATGTAAACCACTCTATTAGATGGACCTGATGAAGTGTTTTCTTAAATATAGTACTATAGCAGTAGCTCATGGTGTATCATCATGTTTTGCTTGTTAAAAATAAAAATAAAAATCCTTTTAACTAAAAATGAGGTTCCACAAGTTGCTGGGATGGTAAACCTCACTGGCCTTTCAGAATTATTCAAATAAGGGGCTAACCTTGTATTCCATCTCCAAGATATTCCTCAAATCAGCTCCCCTGGATCCTCCCACCATTGGCTGTAACTGCCTTTAAATAACTGAACTGTTGAATGTAATGTATTAGAGCAAGAACACTTGTCCATCTACCTACTTAACAGAATAAACTACTTTAAAGTTCAACAAGACATCTTTATTCCTCCTACAGGAAGGTTATCGAAGAGAGAGAGAGAGAGAGAGACAGTCTCTTAGATCTGCTAACTAAAGTAACTTTATCTGCAGCAATCCTTTGTACTCTGTTTCTTGTTAGTCTTATCATTATCTGGGCCACAGGTGGGATACCAGATTTCACTTGAGCCCTTTGGATTACCTCTATTTCCTTTTTATCAAAGTGGGCAAGGAATAAAGAAGATTTAGTTAGAATGCGGATGAACAGAGAAA